>NC_133538.1:420336810-420636810 GCF_048544455.1 Silene latifolia | reverse complement strand
TAGATAATATGTATTAGTTACCTTAAATATTAATTCTAATATTATTATTATTACTACTCTAGTAATATAAATGCATTATTAGAATTATTGAACAAGTTTTATGCACAAAACAATTTTATGAAGAGAGAAAAAGAGAGAGATAAGCATAAAGATTGGAATAAGAATAATGTAAAATGAGAACCTCTTCTCCTTTTAGCATAGGGCAACCGGTTTTTCACATGGGTAAGGGTGAGTGGTCTTTTTCTTTTTGCCTTCTCAAAAACCATAGGTAGGGATCTAGCATCCTTAGGTAAGTATAATGTTTCTTTTTGCATTAAAAAACAACAACTATCAACACTCTAAAATAACCCACTAAAACCGGTGCACATGACTTAAAATAGACTCCATATTATCTTTTGTAATTTTTCATTTGTAATATGTTGTGACATGTGATATGTAACATGTCATTAGACATAATAATGCATATTTAACAAATTAAATATCATTATATATTAAATAAATTACATTTAACAAATTCACAAGTAATTCACAATTACATGTATATAAAATGGGTCACATTAAGTCTAGTTAATATAATCTACAACATCTTGTAATTATAACTAACCAATTACTCTTATCTCAAATGTTTCATAAACTTTAATCAATTTTAGTAATATAACAAATTAATTACTAAATTGAATCTTATTTAATCACATTACAATAAGATATATAACTCTCTCTTATTAAATAAAATTTGTTCAATTTAAGGAATTAATTAATCTATATCGATATACAATTAATTAACTTTACAGTTTGGGAATCGTCCTTTAGGTGTGACCTTAAGAGATCAACTGATCACCACCGTCAAACGACAGTAATGTCAAACTCTAGTTAGCCAATTATTACCGATTAATGTTGATCAGTTGACTATATAGTTGAATCATCCCTTACGTATTCTTATTATGAGATTTATTAATGTGTTCGCACTATTGTTGAGGACACTTACTCCAACAATCTCCCACTTGTCCGAGACAAGTGTGCATCACCAATTCTCTTGTCCTATTACTATCTCCCACTCAATGCAAGGTGTCTTGCAGGTTGTACTTGCATTTGATCATATCTTGAGTGGGTTCCTCGATCGGGAGAGTACCTATTTGACCGGAATTATCTACCGTAGATACCTTCCGAGCATGGCCACGCATTTTCAGTTCACTGCTCCTCGAGTGGCCCTGAGATTTAGATAACCCTGATAAGGGGATGGACAATTCCTATCGCACTATTCCCTTCGTATAGCCACAGTTCATCATGACCCAAAAGATACCCTTTTGACTTCAGTTACGACAGTCGTAGAGCATAAATCAAAGCCAATCAGAAATTGTGCCAACTTGGGCGAACAGTCTCTAGTCAAAGAATCGACTCATAACAATACTATAATAGTTCTTACCACGACCAGGCTGTATATGAATTCCAGAACACTATAAGCGGTCACTGCCTGACAGAGTGTCCTATACAGTCTACCTATGTGATCGACTAGTCAACTCTTATGACTCTATGGCACTTGAACTTGCCATCAATCGCATAACACTCTAGTCACTTCAAAACGTCACGTCATATAAGTGACTAGGAGCTAATACTATGTTAATCCAGCTCACTTAAATAGGGTTCAATATTGTCTCGACAACCTATTTGGAAAACAAAGTAATATAAGAAAAGAGTTTTGAATAAAACTCAAACGATGAATGTATTATCACATATGTAAAATTGATACCATATTAATTACTACATAATCTATAATTCATTTTTAATCTTGTATATAGTTGATCATCTCAATTCAAATTGAAATGACATGACTTATCATGCTTAGCCTATGAACAAGGCCTTCGTTAGTAAGTCTTAGCAACATTTTGCACTTTCCTAACCTTACTATATACTATTTCCCATTCTTGTGTATAATCTTGTATTATAAGAACTTCTTAGAGTACATGTCTAGATCCAATATGGACATAGGCTCTCTTGCCTTTGAATAACTCCCACTGTCTTCACAGTGTGTGGGGATAGAACCTTCGGTTATTGGAAAGAACTACCATAGTTCCTCCAATTCATAAAACGGAATCCTAATATCATCCCTTCCTTCTTGCATATGTCATTATTGCAAGTGTACTCAATTTCCCTTGTATATATCTCATTGTTCAACTGCCTAGGACGTGCTAGCAGATATCCTCCTTAAATAATATAGCCAAGATGGTTCCCTAACCATCATTATGTGTTTAGAATATTGTTTTTGTGTAACTCCTTGCACATAAATCCATCTAAATTCTAATCACTTTAGCTTCATCTCTTTAGTGCTTCATGAGTACTAACCAATGAACTATATGGCTATATAGAGACTTCTCTCAAAGATTCGATTTGTAACTTTTCGTCATATTCCAAGTATACAAAATTTAAGAATGGTGATACATCTTAGCGTAATGAATTAATCCAGCACCGGAAGCATGTGGATACAATTTCTACATGTTCAATACTTTTGAACTTATCAAGATTCTTATTAACATAAGAATATTCATTCAACGCTAATATCCTCTTAGAACTATCTTTATAGGTCTGGATACCTAAGAGATGTATTATTCTTCTCCTAAGTCTTCCATCATTCACAATGATCAATATGTCCCTTACACATAAGACTAGTAACACCATATTACTCCCACTAAACTCCATGTATAAACAGAACTACTCGACAATTCGAGAAAAGTTTATCAGATGATCAAAACATAAAATTCAACTCCTTAACTTCTACTTAAAACTTTTTCTTAAGTTTTCATCCTACGTTAGGATAGTTGCGATTTTCAAAAACTCATGCAAGATGATTTTTAAATCCAACTATAAGATCCGAATTTTAATGAAGCGTTGTTGTTGCGTGCAAAACCCTTTGCCACCAATCAATCAAGCTAAGTAAACATCTTTATGTTTATATTCATTTCGGACTCTTGTGGAGTTGAGACTAGATAAAGCATATAAATAAGTTACAGGTTTGTTACTTCCAAAAATAACATGACTCCTGTCCACTTAGTTTTCGAATCAATAATTACTGATCTTGACCAAGAAGGAACATCCTCCTATATCTTATTCTCAGTTTGTGGCTCTTGAATATTTTCTCCCACTCTGTCTTTAAGAAATACTCCTTATTTCTTTAATAGACAGCATCACGAGCCACAAACCCTTTGTTCTCGTGATCATGTAGGAAGAGATATCACATGTTTACTATCGAAATAAGCTACAATTTAGGTACCATGCCTAACCATATCTCATATGAAAAGTAGATGATTACTTTAACCACGTTTTATATTAGTGGAAAATTTAAATGCCAGACAAATTTTATAACAGGAACTACCTCCAACTTTATAGTAAAGATTCAATCATATCGTATAGGATTCTTTGTAACTTTCTAATACACCTTGTCTTTATAGAGTGTGATTATAAAAGTGATCTTGTGATACCATATCACACTCTATATGGTGCAGATAAAAGTCATCACTTTTTTGTTCCCAACCTTAACAAAGTACTAATACTTTGGTTTTATAATCTGTAGGTTTTGATACCTTTTAAACATTCATTGAACCTATTCAAATAATTTCTCTTCTTACCTCATTAAGTGGATACCTAGTATCTACCTAGTTCGTTAGTAAAAGGGATGAAAAAGTAATAACCTTTTCTGATTGAAATTGTATTCGACCATACACTTCAAAGTGTAAATTGGGCGAATATTTTGCTTTATTCATAATCCTTTTCCAGAAAAAGTCATGAATAACTTGCTTTGAATACAAGATTCGCACATACCAAAAGATTCCCAATCAAGCGGTTTGGGAGACTAGTCAAAACTAGTTTCTAAATGCGATTTTCAATCGAGAATTGAGAAATGATTGGGGTCACCAACTTGAGTCTTGTACATATGAATTATATTCTTATTTAGACTTAGTGTACATCATAACAATTATTTGAGGTACATGTCTAAATACAAAACTTAAAATGAGTACACTATATTGTTGGAGCTAGTGTCCTCCACAGTTAGTGTGATAACGTATATAAATATCTTATAGGTTCACAAGGGTATACTTAGTATTTTATCAGTTGATTAACGTTTATTAATAACGGTTGACTTGCTAGAAGTTTGACGTTATTATCATACTGATGGCGGTGATCAACTGGTCCCTAAAAGTCACACCTAAAGGATGTGTTTGAGAGATGTGATTATATGAAAATGTAATCACATTGATGCCTTATATGACTAAAAGGTTAGTCCATGTATTTGACTAAAAATTTAGTCAATGTGATGATGAGACGATTATTTAATACAATTAAATAATATCAGCTGAGACGAATTAATTATTAATTCGTAAATTGAATATAAACTGTTATATTTAATTATTGTATATAATGTTAGCTTAAACGAATTAAGATGTTAATTCATAATTAAACGTAAACGGTTGTATTTAATTAGCAAATTATAAATATGCGATATTTATAGTTAATGTATATATTATACGAAATTGTCATAATAAATGTTGACAGGCCGGTATTAATAAATCGACTAAAAACTGTTGTGTGTGGACTTATTAATACATGACGACATAAATGATAATTGATAATTATATACACATTTTATACATTATAATAACTACCAAAAATAAGAAGATTTTTCTCTCCTTATTTTGGGGTTCACGGCTCAAAGAAAAAAAAAAAGAAAAAAAAATCTTCCTCCCCTTATTCTCTCTTGGATTGTTACATAAGAGAAAGAGAGGATCATTTTTACTTACTTTTTTTGACCTAATTCTCACATCACAAAAAACCCTAAAATCATTAGAAATTAGGGATCTTTTTCTAGCAAGAACAAGGGCATTTCTCAAAGCATTTTGGGTGCAACGATTAGGAGAATATCGATCTCGATATTTGTTCTTAGGCCAAATTGATAGGACTGAAGGTTAATTCTAATCTCTTTTCTTTTGTTTATGCAATTCGTTTATGACCAGCAATTTCATAATTATAATTTCGTTATAATCCGAATTTCTTGATGAAGTATACCGATATTTCCTACAAGTGGTATCAGAGCATTGGCCACGAAATTGTTTTATATGAATTTCATAAATGGATTTAAACAAAAAGTTTGAAGAAAAAAAAAAACATTTCGGCCGAATAATTTTTTTTTTGCTGAGACCTTTTTTGTTTTTTTTTTGATGCCTTATTTCCATTTTGATTTATTGATATTGTTGTTTTAATATGTTAAGATGATAATATGATAAATTTGTAGATGTTTTGATTTAATAAGAATTAAATTAAAATATAAATGGAAATGGAAATCGTTTTGCTTTATGATGTTCATTTGTTTTGCTATATAATTTTGGCATCCATTGATTTAATAATGTTCAAATCAATTGTGATGAATCGAATATTCGGATAATCGATTTAATCATAATTTAGATATTCTTTTTTAAGAGGTTAACTTGAATCATCTAGTTTGGATCTATATTAAATTAAAAGTTGTTGATTATGCCAATTTTCTTATAGTAGCAAAATTAAACAAATTGTTCATATTAAGAGGTTTGTTTTCGTGAAAAAGAAAAAAAAAACTGTTTTTTTTTTCGAAATTTTGGGCATAATGCCGCAAGAAAAATAAAAAAAAAAAATTATTTTTCGTTTTTTTAGGGCGTTTATGCCGAAGAGCAAAAAGAAAAAAAAATTTGTTTTTTTTGTCATAATGCCGAGAGCTGAAAAAAAATGGTTTCGTTTTTTTTGTTTTTGTTTTGGCCGATTATTTTTATACATTAAATTTATAATGTATAATTGTTTGTTGTGAAAAAGTTCACAAATTTTTGATACCCAATTATTTTAAAGAGGTTTAAAATAATGTTGGATTAATTCATATCACTAGCTAATGTGAATTAAGATTGGAATTATTGTGAAAATTGAGGAATTGTCACATAATTTTGATAATTATAAAATAGGTGGTTTGGATAAATTACTCTACATAATTAAGGAATTATGTCTTGAATGGTTAATTTATAGTTGATGCATTTTTATTTAGTTGTATGAATTGTTGAATGTTTTAATTTACATATTTTTGCAATTGGTTGTAATTTTGTATTACCTAGTGTGGCCTTAGTTGATTATGTTTTCGTAATGATGGAAACATAGTCTTGATGTAATTTTGAGATCTCGAATCTCGTTTGGTTTTCTTTAGTATTATGGTTTTGAAATTAGAATGTAAATAGGTTTATTTTTTAATTTATTTATTGTAATTTTGAGAAGACTAAAGATGGAGATTAGATTGCTCACTCCCGCTACATGGACCAAGATGGAACATCAAGACAAGCTTCTCGGGTCTTAGGAAGGATTCCAAAGTTGTATTTATGTTCATTTTGGTAGATAGGCCACACTAGGACTTTGTTTTTGTTTTACGTTTTTCCATTCTTATAGCTTTTCTTCGCATGATATTAGTGCATCATATTCCGCCTAAACCAAACCATCTACTAATATGCATGAAAATTGACTCATATAGATTGAATGTTAGTTATCATAGACATAAAGATGTCACACAATTTTAAGCCATCATCTTAGTTTATTCATTCTCTCATGCTAGATATTAGTTCACTTAAAATGAATTAAAATAAAGTTGATGGGATCTTCCTTTAAAACTAAAATTGAGACTAGTCTTTATAAGGGCAAACAACTATGAATCCCTTCTTCGCCGGTAGGCATATAGGACCTTACTCTCCATGTGACCCCTTCTACGTTGGGTAAGTAGTTTGTGTTGACTTATTTTACCTCAACATTATAATCCGAAGAGTTTCTCGTGATTATGATGGACGATAGATATAATTTACAGAAATTTATAAACCAAGAATTCTAACAGTAGAATTAGCGAAGAGGTTGGCTTATCAATTTACAGATAATTGAGTCTTGGGATCATTTATATAATTCTTGAGAGAGGTCAATTGTATAAATGCTTGAGTCTTCGCTTATAACAATTTTGCATTAGACTTAAATCATAACGATGAGTATGCTTATTATGTTTTTATTCTTCTTTTCGCAGTGTAGAATTCGTTTTATATTGATAATACTGCTTACAACAAATGGCTAGAAATAACGAAATCCCTATGCCAAGTGCCACACTTGCACGCGAGTCCTGACTCAAAACTTTCATGGACCACAAGAATCAGTCCACACGACTGAAGAATGACGGGTCCAACTTTGCGGACTGGGAGGCATCATTAAGGAATGCTGCCATTGCTGACGAAAAGCTCAAGTACTTAACTAAGCCAATACCGCCAAACCCAGGCCCCAATACAAGAGCTAACGAGTCACTTGCTTATAGTGACTTCGTCATGGAAGCGGGTGCGATAAAGAACGTACTCATTTTTGCAATGGAAACCAATTTGCAAAGACGCTTCATTGCCCAAGGTGCAAACAAGATTTTCACCACGCTCACTAATGAGTTCTCAAAAGCACCGAGAATCGTTACTTATGAGCATACATGTCGCTTCTTTGATGCAAAACTCCAGAAGGGCCAACCGGTTAGCCCACACATTCTTAACATGATTGAGAATGTCGAGAAACTGGAGGCACTTGATTGCAAAATCAGTGAGAGCATAGTCATTGACCGTATGCTTCATTCACTTCATGATGGTTTTGCCCTCTTCAGGGAAAATTACTACATGAATGACATGAAGAAAAGTCCTCATGAGCTACACTCACTTCTCGTACAGACCGAGAAGGATATGAAATTGAGTTGGAGCATGAAGCAAGATGTTCTCATGATTTCCAACAAGAATAAGGGTAAGGGCAAAGCTCACGGCGACCTAACTGTAGGAAAACCAAGTTTTAAGAAGTCAGGAAATGGTAAGAGTGGGCCTGGTGAGACTAGTGGCTCACAAGGCAAGGAAAAGAGCAAGGGCGGTAACGTTGAGTGCCACCATTGTCACAAGACTGGGCATTGGAGGAGGAATTGTCCCGTGTACTTTGAGGACATAAAAGCAGGCCGCGTCATTCCTGTTGGTATGTCATCTTATATTCATATGATTGAGATTAACCATGCAAGTTTCGAAACTTGGGTACTTGATACTGGTTGTGGTTCTCATCTGTTTAATCATTTGCAGGGCCTAAAAACATCACACCCCTCGCAAAGGGTGATGTGGACCTGCGAGTCGGGAATGGAGCAAGAGTTGCTGCAGTCTCAATGGGAACATACGTAATCCAGCTCCCTAGTGGTTTTGAGTTATATTTATATAACTGTTACTATGTACCCAGTTTATCTAAGAATATTGATTCTGTTTTCGTACTTGATAAAGACGGTTTTTCATTTTCAATAAAGGACAATAGCTGTATTTTCTCTTTTAATGAAATGGTTTATGGCAAAGCAGTTTCCATGAATGGAATTTATATCTTAGATCAAACTACAGATATATTACATGTGAATAATAAGAAATTAAAGGTTGGTGACAAAGATCAAACTTATCTATGGCATTGTCGAATGTGACACATTAATGAAAAACGTGTAAAGAAACTCCTTGAGAATGGGACTATCCCCACTTTTGATTTCTCATCGTTTGGCACGTGTGAATCATGTCTTACCGGCAAAATGACTCGAATTTCCTTCAAAGGTGTTGGAATGCGCGCTAATGACCTATTAGGACTCATACATACTGATGTATGTGGACCAATGTCAATTACCGCAATAGACGGCTATAGATATTTTATCACTTTCACGGATGATTTGAGTAGATACGGATATGTCTACTTAATGAACCATAAAAGTGAGTCTTTTGAAAAATTCAAGGAATACCAGAATAAGGTTGAGAACCAACTGGGAAGAAAGGTTAAAGCACTCCGTTCAGATCGGGGTGGCGAATATTTTTCAAATGAGTTTGATCAACACCTTAAAGACTGTGGAATAGTTTTACAGTTAACTCCACCTGGAACACCTCAATTAAATGGTGTGTCCGAATGGAGAAATCGAACACTACTTGATATGGTTTGATCCATGATGAGTCACACGATAGTACCTGATTCATTATGGGGCTTTGCACTTTTTTCAGCTGCTCTTATACTTAACCGAAGTCCGTCTAAAGCTGTCGACAAGACTCCATATGAAATGTGGAAGGGAACGGTCCCTAACTTGTCCTTTATTCGGGTTTGGGGCTGCGAGGCTTATGTCAAGTGGAGACACGAGGATAAGCTCGTCCCGCGATTGGTCAAGACATATTTTATTGGTTATCCAAAAAGAATGTTTGGTCATTACTTCTATTCGCCTACCGAACATCGAGTTTTTGTTGCGGCTAGTGCGAAGTTATTAGAGAAAGAATTTCTCGAGAACAAGTCAAATAATAGAACCTTCGAGCTGTCGGAGATTCAAGAACCAACAACTAAGGAACAGATGGAGGAAGATGTTCCTTCAACTAATGATACAGTTAACATTCCTTAGGAACCTAGGAGGTCGGGTAGAGTCTCTAATCCTCCAGACAGATACATTGGTATGGTCGAGGAAAATGACGTTTTACTCCTAGAGAGTAATGAACCCTCTACCTATAAAGGTTCCATGACCTATTCCGACTCTAAGCTGTGGCTTGAAGCCATGCAATCCGAGATGGACTCCATGTATGAGAATGACGTATGAGATCTTGTTGATTTACCTAACAAGGTACGACCTCTTCAGTGCAAATGGCTTTACAAAATAAAGCATTCTGTAGACGGGTAACCAGATACCTATAAGGCATGACTAGTGGAAAAAGGTTTCACTCAAGTGCACGGATTGCATTATGATGAAATTTTTGCACCCGTAGTCATGCTGCGTTCCATTCGGATAATCTTAGCGATTGCCGCTTTTCATGACTATGAAATTTGGCAGATAGATGTGAAAACCGCCTTCTTAAACGGTTATTTGGAGGAGGAATTGTACATGGTATAACCCGAAGGTTTCATAGATCCTGAAAATCCTAAGAAAGTGTGCAAGCTCAAACGCTCCATTTATGGACTTAAGCAAGCTTCTCGGAGTTGGAATCATCGTTTCGACCAGGTGATAAAAGAGTATGATTTCACTCGATCGGTCGAGGAACCATTCTTATATATCAAGTCGAGTGGGAGCAAGATTGTTTTCTTGATATTGTATGTCGATGACATACTCTTGATTGGGAATGACATTCCTCTCTTATCTTCGGTAAAAGGATGGTTAAAGAACCATTTCCAGATGAAAGATCTGGGTGAGGCACGACGCATATTGGGAATCCGTATCTATCGAGATAGATCACGACGGATGTTATCACTGAGTCAGGAGTCTTATTTAGATAAGATTCTTGAAAGGTTCAGCATGACCAACTCCAAGAAGGGGAACCTTCCAATGACTTATGGGATGCATTTGAGCAAGTCTCAGTCACCCACGACACCGGAAGGGGTTGAACGCATGAGTCGTGTTCCTTATGCATTAGCCATAGGATCTATCATGTATGCCATGATATGCACATGTCCAGACGTGGCATATGCATTGTGTATGACGAGTCGGTACCAAGGCAATCCAGGTGAAACACACTGGATGACTGTTAAAAATATCCTTAAGTACCTACGGAGGACTAAGGATTGGGTATTGACTTATGGAGGAGATACTAAGCTATGTGCAATCGGTTACGCAGATGCTAGCTTACAAACAGCTCGAGATGATTCGAAATCTCAGTCTGGATTCGTCTTTACTCTTAATGGTGCTGCGGTCAGCTGGAAGAGTTCCAAACAGGAAGTTGTAGCAGATTCTACTACTGAATCCGAGTACTATGCCGCTTCAGAAACAACAAAAGAAGCTATATGGATGAGTCAATTCTTACAAGGACTAACCATAGTTCCTAGTTTGAATGACCCAATCACCATCTATTGTGACAATAGAGGTGCCATCTTCCATGCCAAGGAGCCGAAGTCTAGCAACAAGTCTAGACATGTACATCGGAAGGCTCACCTGATCCGTGATTACATGGAGCAAGATGAGATAGTGATTGACAAGATTGCTTCGGATGACAACATCGCAGACCCTCTCACTAAACCACTGAAATATGATAAGCATGAAGGGCATGTTATTTCCATGGGAATTAAACGTGTTCTTGAGTTGTACTAGTTGCTTATGGATTCGATACATTTTCTTTTTCCATATGCTATTATAAATTCATCGTATTATTTCATGTTTTGTTTTTCGTGTGGATTGTACGACAACATTGAACGCCACAAAGTGAACTGAATTACATTATATTTGTTTTGGTCCGTAATCGCCTACATGAGCTGATAACTCTGGCTATTATATTGTGAAGTTGATTGATGATGGGTTCAACGAGCCATAAGTCAAACGGTTAGCTGATCGATCACAGATGCGAGTTATAACGATACCTCGTAGGACATTGTGACAACATAATGGAGTCCTAAATGTTTAACAACATTCGGTGTCAGGTCGTGGATTGGACGTCCATTGTGTTCCTAGAGTCGATTCTTTTGACTATAGACTGTCTCTTGAGATTAAGGCAGTTTTTGGGTGACTTTGGTTTCTTTCTCATGGTCGACCGTAACAGGAGGCTAAGCAGATTTTTACTGGGTCATTTCATACTATGCTTATATCTGCAGGATTCGAGTTGAAGAAAATATCCAACCTTTATCAGGTTTAGTCATTTCTCCGGGCCACTCGAGGAGTTGAATCGAAATGCATGGCCATGCTCGAATGATGATTCGTTTATCAGTTAAGTTACTCTCTAGTCGGGAAAACCACTCTTGATATTGATCACTTGTAAAATACGACCTTTGTGAATACGGATTTTGCAAATTGTTTTACATTGAGTGGGAGAAATTTTAGGATATGAGAATCGGTTATCGCACATACACTTGTGAGGACAAGTGGGAGATTGTTGGAGCTAGTGTCCTCCACAGTTAGTGTGATAACGTATATAAATCTCTTATAGGTTCACAAGGGTATAATTAGTATTTTATCAGTTGATTAACGTTTATTAATAACGGTTAGCTTGCTAGAAGTTTGACGTTATTATCATACTGATGGCGGTGATCAACTGGTCCCTAAAAGTCACACCTAAAGGATGTGTTTGAGAGATGTGATTATATGAAAATGTAATCACATTGATGCCTTATATGACTAAAAGGTTATTCCATGTATTTGACTAAAAAGTTAGTCAATGTGATGATTAGACGATTATTTAATACAATTAAATAATATATAAATTTGAGACGAATTAATTGTTAATTCGTAAATTGAATATAAACTGTTATATTTAATTATTGTATATAATGTTAGCTTAAACGAATTAAGATTTTAATTCGTAATTAAACGTAAACGGTTGTATTTAATTAGCAAATTATAAATATGCGATATTTATAGTTAATGTATATATTATACGAAATTGTCATAATAAATGTTGAAAGACCGGTATTAATAAATCGACTACAAACTGTTGTGTGTGGACTTATTAATACATGACGACATAAATGATAATTGATAATTATATACACATTTTATACATTATAATAACTACCAAAAATAAGAAGATTTTTCTCTCCTTATTTTGGGGTTCACGGCTCAAAGAAAAAAAAGAAAAAAAGAAAAAATCTTCCTCCCCTTATTCTCTCTTGGACGGTTACATAAGAGAAAGAGAGGATCATTTTTACTTACTTTTTTTTTGACCTAATTCTCACATCACAAAAAACCCTAAAATCATTAGAAATTAGGGATCTCTTTCTAGCAAGAACAAGTGCATTTCTCAAAGTATTTTGGGTGCAACGATTAGGAGAATATCGATCTTGATATTTGTTCTTAGGCTAAATTGCTAGGACTGAAGGTTAATTCTAATCTCTTTTCTTTTGTTTATGCAATTCGTTTATGACTAGCAATTTCATAATTATAATTTCGTTATAATCCGAATTTCTTGAGGAAGTATACCGATATTTCCTACATATAATACTTATATGTTCATGGATGAAATGACAACTACCCTAGTTCCATTCATGCAAATTTCAGAACTTATTCTTGCTAATCGTCACACGATAATGCCAAATATTATGATGAAATCCACAAATTTGTATCAAATACTCATGATGTGGTAATTGGCAAGAATGCAATGTCAATGTCATAGATATTCAAGAAGGAATATGTTAAGGTCACACAACCAACTTCTTTGATCTTTACTTATTGGAGTTTGTATCTATTTTAGTGTCTAACACCTTCTCTTTCGACCCTAGTTCTATCCTTAACAATTAAGATAGGAACTTTACTTCATATTGCTCCCACTCACTTCAAGAATTTCTACTTGATGAAGACTTATCTTCATATAAATTCCTAGTTAATCCTTCACAAGGATGGACTCTATTGTGGTATTTGGTCAATCAAAATTTCTAACAAATCAATTTACCAATTTAACATTGTCATATTCTTAACAACTTAAGTGCTTGATGACAAGTGTTTAGGTTGAGCAATAAGACTTTTGAATCGTGGATGCATAGTAGATATTATCAAAACATATTTTGACTAATCATTACCTCTAGTCATATTCCTTCACCAGAAATCATACGTAGGCATGTTAGGAATTTAAGATGTTAATCTCATATGACATAGGACAACTCCTATGGAGTTCTATGGAATAGAATGATTCCTATGGAGCTAGTCCAAAACCTATGATATGGTTCATTTCAGAAAGAGATTCTTTGTCGTTTAGCAATAGTGGTTTAGCGGAGACTCGTGTTATAATCGAATTGTTATCGTATATTAATAGGAGAAATGATAAAGAACAACATAAAATAACGAAATAGTGGGAAAAGAAAACATTCATCGTTATAATTAAAACATTTTATCATCTTTTAACATTTATATAATGACCTCCACCCAATTATATAAATGATTCCGAGATCCAAAGATCATATTAACTTGGGCACGAGGAAACCGATACATCCCTTACTAATATAACTCGGTGGGTTAACTCTTTAACCGATTCTACACTTAGAACTCTCGGTCGATGAAATTACGTTAAGTTCATCTCTAGCCCCGGAACATAAGACTAGTCTTCATGTCCCGTTGAGTCCAACCAAATTTCGCGTGCAATAACGTTTTACTACCCCACTTACCCAATGATAAATGAAAGCACCCCGGGAAAACCGAACCTACCTCAAATGTCACGGGGATTCATGGGTCCTACTATTTGGTAAGGCTTAATCTCAATTTTTTATAACGTGAGAGGTCGAGTCAATTTATTATCTATCAAATTTAAGTGAACTAAATTTTCGAACTAACGATAATCATAATTCACATGGTAGAATACTCGATATGATATGCATGTTTAGTTTATGGCGATTTGGCAATGCATGCAAACATATAAATAATAAATGCAAAGCAATAAATAAATTTCCTAGTATGGCCTTCCTAAAATAGAAAATCTAATAATCTATTTACAAATTCAGAAACCAACTCCATTGGTCCCTTGAACTTCAAGTGGCACGCTTCCCAAGGACTCCGTCTTGATCGGAACGCCTTTCCGATTGGCACCGTCTTGAAGGAACTCCGGAATTACAAATAATAATAAAATACATAGCTATTCCTATTATACATTTGTAATATGAAAAACTAGTAAAAATAAAAGTGATACGAGATCACATTAAAATTTCAACCGAATCGGTATTCCCTTACATTGCGGGTAATACCGATTAAAACTAAGGCCATACTAAGATAAAATTACATAATTCAAAATTACATAAATAAATTATGACATACATCAATAAAAATGCAGCATTATTATATGTAATTAACATGCCAAATTAAGGTGCCAAATCACCCTACTTAAACCTTATATCGTATATAATTCGGTTCTATGGAAATGCGTGATCGTAACTTATTAAAATCACAAATGAATACTTAAATTAAATTTAAGTGACACGTCAGTCGTATACCTGTCAAAAATACCAACTGGCTCTAACTAATATAGCTAGGGAAGTCGGGTTGATCTCCACAGGGAGATGGGAAGATGTCAGCTTTGTCTAAGTTCGTCTCGGTAACCAAAATGGGGGATTTTAAATGATTGATTCTAAACTAATGAGAGTAAGGAAGAGAAATAAAGTAGAGAAAATAAGGAAGAAAAACAGGGGTAAATCAGATAAAAGAGAGAAATATGCTAGGAGTCGGTCTACCGTGGCAGTTACACTATCGGATCAACTGAGTCGATTAAATTATTGATAAGAAGAGCGTGGTCGTCACCTTTCGGTCCTTAAACCTACGATTATATCCTTTCGGTCTCTAATCGCCCTAGGGTCTCCCTAACTTAGCTTTTGCCCTAATTAGGTGTCACCTATTATAATTAAGCAAGCCTTCCCTTCCAATCTTTCGATCCAGGTCGGGGGTAACTAATTAATCGGTCTCCTGCATGCATTCATTCAACCTAAACGCAATTATATTGCTTAATAAAATTCTTATCGCAAGGCTAATCTAATCATATCGATCCTAACATGTTTCTACCACGGTTTCCCTAATCCTAACATATTAAAGGAATTAGCTACGCCTCATCATCGAATTGACAATAACAACATATAAATAATTAACACTAAACATTATAGAAACTAATAAAAATCGAATAAGGTAGAGATGAATTAATAGGGAAGAACAACAGTACAATAACAATGATAATTATAATTAAAAGATTAAAGAAGAATGATAGTACCAATCGTAATCCAATTCAGAGTAGCAAAGTATAGAGTAAAAAATGTATAAAAGAATTAAGAGTGTCCAATGTAGGGGGGAAGGAGAGAGAGGAATTACGTTCTTCACTCCTCCAGTCTTCTACGAAAAATATCCATCTAAACCTAATCTATGGACTAATTACAAAAGCCCATACGAAATTAGGCGGAAAATAAACAATAGCAGGATAAACCACTCGATCGAGTGGAATTAAACCACTCGATCGAGCAATCGAAAGACAGACCCTCTCGATCGAGTGGAATTAAACCACTCGATCGAGCACTTCTTGCAATGTCTTATCTTGTATAAACTTGGACTGCTCGATCGAGCAACTTGGAGCATATAAAGCATTCGATCGAGTAATAAATCACTTGATCGAGCTGTTTAAGCACGTTAAACCTTGAAATGCTTCCTGAATCCAGCTCACGCGTCTTCCAAATGTTAGATTTCCAAGCTCCGGCTCTCGTTCTCCATAAATGCATGCAAATGGGACGAATTAAGGCTCGATTTAGCTCCTCTTTGGTTAATTCCTGCAAATTACATAAAACGAACCAAAGTAGAATATTCGGGGGTATTTGTAGCTAGATGCTACATAAAAAGTACAGAAATGCGTGTAAAAATGAGGTAAAAACCTTATATAAAATACACGCATCAAACCTCCCCAAACCAAACCTTTGCTTGTCCCCAAGCAAAATAAATGCAACTAAGAAACAACAGTGGAACGGGACCAACGCATCAGCTACAAATCACCCACTAGAACCAGTTTAAAGCAACAAAATGACAAAGTGGCAGAAGAGAAATGCAAACGAATTAAACCAATGTTTCAAACTTGCTGAACCGTCGACCTTGCAAGACTCATAAGATATCGGACTCTCCCGGATCGCTCATCACTCAAAATTGGGCACAAGGTGAGTATATATGTGAAAGATAGAAAGAAGTAAAGACACTCTCCTAACTCGACCTATAAGAACATGCATGCAATTAACATGAATAAAGTCTCTACAACCGTACATATACATTCCAACCATACTAATGCCCAAGACACATGCCGAGAACTTACATTTGGGTAAGTGAGGTAATGGGTAAGAAGGGCTAAGATGAATTTGGATATGTGGAGTTAATAGCCAGGCTAGCAACAACGAATCCAAATATAACTGCATCCCATCTTCATACTCAATATAACAAAATAAAATAGTGCAAATTCCATGCACTAAACTCACTAACACCAATACTTGTCAACTCCCCATAAAGTATAGATAGAACATGGGAGTGAAAATCATTATACAATTTCTTTTTTTTTTCCTTATCCGTATGATTTTTCTTTCTTTTTCTTATTTCCATTTTCCGTTCTCTTTTTTTTTTCTCTTTTTCGTTTCATTTTTTTTCTTTTTCTTTCATTCTCTTCAGTTCTTCGACCATCTTCTGAAATCAGATAAAATAACCATATTGCAATAAAACATTCCAACAACTACTCGTCACTAGCTCGGCTAGGGTAGGAAGTATTATAGAAAGTAGCTGATAGGACAAAAAGGCAATTTGGCTATGTGGGGCTCATGGGTAGAATGAAATAAAGGGAACTGCCTCTCCTAACATGTGTCACAATCCACAGACTGAATGCATACAGGTATTAAGAAGACTAGACTCATGCTTATGCAAATTGATGTTACATGCCTTAAAGAGAGTACTATTCACATCCTAAATGAAACCGGTCATGAATGTCACCAGTTTATAAAGCTCTAACCTCAGAATGTAATGTAGTTTCCCGATATGATGAATCAAGTCTATTCGTTCATATAAGAGAGAAACAAAAACTCGTAGATCATGCACATAATAATGCCAACTAAATGTCAAGAATATGCAAGGCTCAAGTAAGGATTCAATGTAGCGTCAAAGTTCAAACGTTCCGACTCAAATTAAACGTGAATTTTTTGAATTTTTGAAATTTTTTTCTAAATTTTGGAATTTTTATGATCTTTTTTTTTTTTTTGAATTTATTAAAACAACGATGTATGCGAAAATAATTAAACGTGTAAATTTTGGAATTTTTATGATCTTTTTTTTTTTGAATTTATCAAAACAACGATGTATGCGAAAATAATTAAACGTGCAAGCGAGAATGCAAGAAAACATGCAGACAGACACAGATATGAATGCATACCTCCCCAAACCAAACCGTACAATGCCCCCATTGTACCAAAAATAGGGAAAGGATTGCAAACTGAAAAGAAAAGGAGAAGTGGAGTCGGAAAACTTACAAAACGTCATAAAGAGGGACCTCCCCAAACCAACCATGAACATGGGAGGTCAAAGAAAGTCAAGCAGTAGCTCAATAGACGTAAAATAGCCGCTGGAAGACGAAACTTCTCGATCGAGCAACTTGGAACAGCTCGATCGAGTAAACTGGTGGATGAAAGTCCTCGATCGAGTAGAAAACTACTCGATCGAGTAAACGTGATTTCTGCTTTGGTCGATCGAGTAAGAATATCCCTCGATCGAGTGAAAATTACCCCAAAAAGCGCTCGATCGAGTAGAAAACTACTCGATCGAGTGAAGTAACCTGCAAAACACGCATTTCAAAGCAACAAAAGCATAAAGAGTTCGTAAAACAGCGTCTAAAGTTCAACAAAAAGCTAAAGAAAAATAAAAAGTTCAACAAAAGTACAATAAAACAGTCCGGGCTGCCTCCCGGAGAGCGCTGGTTTATGAGGTCCCGCACGACCTTTCTAGCATCAATTAACTGGCGCGTCTAGCTCGTCAAAGTACAAGACTTCAACACGATTATCTGCTTCATTCGCCTCGTGGTAATGCTTCACATATTGGCCATTCACCTTGAACCTATGACCTTCGGAATCTTCGAGCTCCACGGATCCAAATTTGGTAACAGCTGTCACCATATAAGGACCACTCCACCTGGACTTCAGCTTGCCAGAAAACAATCTCAATCGGGCATTAAACAGCATCACCTTTTGCCCAACGTGGAACTCCCGAGGTAGAATTCTCTTGTCATGCCATCTCTTCGTCTTTTCTTTGTAAATGCGCGAGCTATCATAGGCATTAAGCCTAAATTCTTCCAACTCATCTAGCTGCAAAAGACGATTTTGACCACACAACTTAGAATCAAAGTTAAGCTCACGAATTGCCCACCAGGCCTTACATTCCAACTCAATAGGTAAGTGACATGATTTCCCATAAACTAACCTATAAGGTGATGCACCAATTGGTGTTTTAAAGCGATTACAGCCCAGCCCATAATGTGTCCTCTAACTTAAGACTCTAGTCCTTCCGTGATTTAGAAACTACCTTAGACAAGATCTCTTTCAACTCGCGGTTAGAGACCTCAACCTGGCCACTAGTTTGGGGATGATACCCCAAACCACGCCGGTGTTGGACACCGACTTTAGACAGAATAGAAGTTAGTTTCTTCTCCTTAAAGTGCATTCCCCCATCACTAATGATGACCCTAGGGACACCAAATCGGGGAAATATGAACTTTTTGAACATTTTTATCACGGTCTTGGCATCACAATGGGGTGAAGCAATTGCCTCAACCCATTTGGACACGTAATCTCACTGACCACTAAGATGTACTGTTACCTTTACTAGACGGGAACGGTCCTTGGAAATCAATGCCCCAGACATCGAAAACCTCAACCTCTAAGATGCCATTTTGTGGCATCTCATGTCTCTTTGAAATGTTCCCTGATCGTTGGCAAGCATCACAAGCTGAAACAAAAGACTTAACATCAAAGAAACAAAGAAGGCGAAAAAAAGGGTGAAGTACCTTAGCCACGGTGCGCGATGGACCGTGGTGACCACCATAGGAAGAGGAGTGATAGCCTTCTAGGACTACTTTGGCCTCCCACTGCGGAATACACCGTCTATAGAGACCGTCTGCACATTCCTTAAACAAATAAGGATCATCCCGAAAATCGCTTAGCGTTATACGTAAAACGCTTCCTCTGGCGATGAGAAAGGTCGGTGGCGGCTTGCCACGACAACGAAGTTAGCTATATCTGCATACCAAGGTTCTTGGTTAACAATAGACGATATAAGAGCAATTAAAGTATCGTCAGGGAAAGAGTCATCAATAGGTAGAGAATCTTCCCCTTCTTGTCGCATCAGTCGCGACAAGTGATCAGCTACAACGTTTTCAGCTCCTTTCTTATCCTTGATCTGTAAATCAAACTCCTGAAGAAGGAGTATCCATCTCAATAGCCGTGGTTTAGCCTCCTTCTTAGCAAGAAGATGCCTCAAAGCTGCATGGTCAGTAAAAACAGTAACTTCTGACCCAACTAAATAAGAACGAAACTTCACTAAGGCATAAACTACGGCTAGCAGCTCTTTTTCAGTGGTAGTGTACTTCACTTGAGCCTCATCCAGAGTTCGGCTTGCATAGTAAATCGCGTTCAAAGCTTTTTCTTTCCTTTGGCCCAACACCGCTCCTAGTGCATAGTCACTGGCATCACACATTATCTCAAACGGCAAGTCCTAGTCGGGAGGCTGTATGATCGGCGCAGAGACTAAAGCCTGCTTTAACCTGTGAAAAGCAGAAAGACACTCATCAGTAAACACAAAAGGGGCATCCTTAAGTAGCAGCTGTGTAAGTGGTTTAGCAATTTTCGAGAAGTCCTTGATAAACCGGCGATAAAAGCCGTCGTGACCAAGGAAACTCCTCACCCCCTTAACATTAACATGAGGTGGTAATTGCTGAATCACTTCTACCTTTGCTTTATCAACTTCTATTACCCTATCAGAAACTAAGTGCCCTAAGACAACTCCCTCGTTGACCATGAAGTGGCACTTCTCCCAGTTAAGCACAAGATTAACCTTAATGCAGCGCTGCAACACTTTATCAAGTTTAGATAGACAGTTAGAAAAATCACTTCAATAAACACTGAAATCGTCCATGAAAACTTCCATAATAGACTCAATATACTCTGAAAATATCCCCATCATACACCTTTGGAAGGTGGCAGGGGCATTGCATAAACCAAAAGGCATCCTACGATAAGCAAACACGCCCTGAGGACAAGTAAATGTAGTCTTAGCTTGATAAATGCAGGTGAATGGGGATCCGAAAGAACCACGAATACCCGTCTAAATAGCAGAAAAATTTATGAGAAGCTAACCTTTCTACCATTTGATCAATAAAAGGAAGGGGAAAGTGATCTTTCTTGGTGGCGGCATTAAGCTGTCTGTAATCTATACACATCCACCAGCCAGTCACTACTCGAGTAGGTATTAATTCATCCTTATCATTCTTAACTACAGTTGTCCCTCCTTTCTTCGGGACCACCTGTGCTGGACTCACCCATTTAGAATTACCGACAGAATAAATAATACATGCGTTTAGCAGCTTCATTACCTCAGCCATCACGACATCCTGCATCTTTTGGTTCAGCCGGCGCTAGCCCTGTCTGCAAGGTTTGTGATCTTCCTCCAGCTCTATCCTGTGCATACAGATATCTGGACTAATCCCCTTGATATCATCCAGTGAATAACCTATTGCTTTCCTGTTTTTCTTAAGTACAGCTAACAAAGAAGTCAGCTGATCATTATCCAGCTTAGCACTAACAATGACTGGATATTGCTCAGTATCGTCTAAGAAAACATATTTTAGATGAGAGGGAAGAGGCTTACGTTCCGGTACCTTTACCTCAATGGAGCAAAGAGGGCTAATCATCTGTTCCACTTGCTCTCCCTCGCGCTCATCTAAATCATCAACATGCAAATCCAACACAACGTCATCGTCGTCTGGGCTATCTGCACACTCATCAAAAAGCATAAGAGCTTATAGTGGGTCCTTCAGAAAAGAACCCGTCCAGAAGTCATAAATAGACTCGTCAATAATATCAACCGAATAGTAAGTATCCTCTATCATTGGTTGAGCCAAAGTACTAGGCAGACTGAAAGTGATCGCGTCATCCCCTACTGCAAGAGTCAAATGCCCTTGTCTGACATCAATAATAGCCCCAGTTGTACAGAGGAAAGGTCTTCCTAAGATAATTGGGGTCCGGGTGTCCTCAGCTATATCTAAAACAATGAAATCTACTGGGATAAAGAGCTCGCCTATTTTCACAGGCACGTCCTCTAAGACACCTAAGGGCTTCCTAACAGATCTATCAGCCATCTGTAGGGTAATGTTAGTCACTTTAAAATGACTCATGTTCAGTTTCTTGCAGACAGGAAGGGGCATGACGCTAACACTGGCTCCTAAATCACAAAAAGCCTGATCAATGACCACGTTGCCTATAATAAAGGTAATAGAAAAGCTACCCGGGTCTTTCATTTTAGGTGGACCCTTATTTAAAAACAAATTACTAGACTCTTCCATAAATGAAATCGTCTCAAATTCACTTAAATTTCTCTTACGCGTCACAATATCTTTCATAAACTTAGCGTAAGTAGGCACCTGAGTAACAAGTACGGAAAAAGAGATGGTTACCTGGGGTTCTTCACAACGTCCACAAACTTACCGTACTGTCGCTCGATCTTTGCGTCCTTCAGACGACCTGGGAAGGGCACTCTGGTAGCAATGAGTGGACCCGCAACTTTCTCTTTACCTTTATCAATGCGTGACATCTCCGCAACAGGGGAAGAAGACACGGTAGCGGAATTAGATAGTAAAATAGGATCTCCGCCACTTCTGGTACTCGATCGAGCACAATTACCACTCAATCGAGTGGTTTCACATTGCAATATACTCGATCGACCACTTTCCTTACTCGATCGAGTGATGTCCTTTTCTGATCTACTCGATCGAGCGTTTTTATCACTCGATCGAGTGAGTTCTTCAGCAAATTTGGTCGATCGAGTAAGAATATCACTCGATCGACCATCTTCAATTTCTGCACTGCTCGATCGACTATAATTATCACTCGATCGAGTGATGGGATGAATTAATTCATTCGATCGAGTTGATTTTTCACTCGATCGAGTGTCTGCATTGCACGCAGCTAGTAGTTCTTCTAAAAACTCATCTATATCATCCTCCGGGGCATCGTCAGCTATCAAAACCCCGTCTTCCGGTTCTTTTAGCCCCTCTTGAGTAAGGCCAACTTGGAGATTCGTCACTCTAACTGGATTGCATGTCGGTAGAAGTTGGGCTTGGTCTTTCGTGAGTGTTAACTGCGCGACTTGTTCTCTCAATTCTGCTATGACCGTTTCTTTCCTATTACACTTCTCATCAAACTGTTGTGATATGCTCATCACAAAGGATTTTAGTTCAGCAATTTCTTCGTTTGCAGAAGGAGAAACCGGTTGCGGCGCTGGCGTAGAAGGAGTAGAGACATTCTTTATTTCTTCATACAGGTGAGAAAAAGGAACCCCTTGCTTGTACTTCTGGTAATCAAGGACGCGCTCTACACTTTCCATGCACCCAATAGGGTCATGCCCTTCCGTGCCACATCTACCACATGGCTCTATATGCCCAGCAATCGAACAAACCTGTGAATTAGGCATTCTGGCAAATAGACTTACAAAGCAACAAATTACCTGCAAAACTAATATAAACCTTGCAGAAATGAGATCAGCCTCAAGGAATAAATTCCTTGAGATGAGAGACAAACTTAAATAAAGCACAAAATTGCGCCACCTCCTAAGAACGGCGCCAAAATTTGACACGTCGTCGTATATTGCTGTCAAAAATACCAACGGCTCTAACTAATATAGCTAGGGAAGTCGGGTCGATCTCCACAGGGAGATGGGAAGATGTCAGCTTTGTCTAAGTTCGTCTCGGTAACCAAAATGGGGGATTTTAAATGATTGATTCTAAACTAATGAGAGTAAGGAAGAGAAATAAAGTAGAGAAAATAAGGAAGAAAAACAGGGGTAAATCAGATAAAAGAGAGAAATATGCTAGGAGTCGGTCTACCGTGGCAGTTACACTATCGGATCAACTGAGTCGATTAAATTATTGATAAGAAGAGCGAGGTCGTCACCTTTCGGTCCTTAAACCTACGATTATACCCTTTCGGTCTCTAATCGCCCTAGGGTCTCCCTAACTTAGCTTTCGCCCTAATTAGGTGTCACCTATTGTAATTAAGCAAGCCTTCCCTTCCAATCTTTCGATCCAGGTCGGGGGTAACTAATTAATCGGTCTCCTGCATGCATTCATTCAACCTAAACACAATTATATTGCTTAATACAATTCTTATCGCAAGGCTAATCTAATCATATCGATCATAACATGTTTCTACCACGGTTTCTTTAATCCTAACATATTAAAGGAATTAGCTATGCCTCATCATCGAATTGACAATAACAAAATATAAATAATTAACACTAAACATTATAGCAACTAATAAAAATCGAATAAGGTAGAGATGAATTAATAGGGAAGAACAACAGTACAATAACAATGATAATTATAATTAAAAGATTAAAGAAGAATGATAGTACCAATCGTAATCCAATTCAGAGTAGCGAAGTATAGAGTAAAAAAATGTATAAAAGAATTAAGAGTGTCCAACAGAAGGGGGAAGCAGAGAGAGGAATTACGTTCTTCACTCCTCCGTTCTTCTACGAAAAATATCCATCTAAACCTAATCTATGGACTAATTACAAAAGCCCATACGAAATTAGGCAGAAAATAAACAATAGCAGGATAAAACACTTGATCGAGTGGAATTAAACCACTCGATCGAGTGGAATTAAACCACTCGATCGAGCAACTGAGCACAGACCCTCTCGATCGAGTGGAATTAAACCACTCGATCGAGCACTTCTTGCAATGTCTTATCTTGTATAAACTTGGACTGCTTGATCGAGCAACTTGGAGCATATAAAGCATTCGATCGAGTAATAAATCACTCGATCGAGCTGTTTAAGCACGTTAAACCTTGAAATGCTTCCCGAATCCAGCTCACGCGTCTTCCAAATGTTAGATTTCCAAGCTCCGGCTCTCGTTCTCCATAAATGCATGCAAATGGGACGAATTAAGGCTCGATTTAGCTCCTCTTTGGTTAATTTCTGTAAATTACATAAAACGAACCAAAGTAGAATATTCGGGGGTATTTGTAGCTAGATGCTACATAAAAAGTACAGAAATGCGTGTAAAAATGAGGTAAAAACCTTATATAAAATACACGCATCATTAAGCTGAAGTTAATTACCCTAACTCAATTAGGACTCAAAAATTAGTCTTCACTCAATTTTTGACTATAATTCAACTTGGTTTTGTATTATTGCTTATTAAACTTCTTTTAATCATAACAATTATGAAATAATTCCCAATAAGTCATAAAGATTTAGAAAAACTCGAAATCATATTTTTGTATATACTGGAATATTATCAAGATTCCAAAAACTCAATAAAATTTGCCCACAAAATATTTATAATTTACTTCATTAATAAATCATATAAATCATAACTTTTACCATTTAATTCCAAATTAAACATAAAAATCATGAAAATAAATCAAAATCAAAATTTTGAACATTCTAATATAATTTTCAGAACCTGGATATGGCAAAATTTCAACCAAAAATTTTGAATTAATTTTATGACTAATAAAGTTGCCCTTTTATCGATTTTATCACATAAAAATCAATAAACATACCAAATCAATCAAAATTAATCATGAAACTTTAGATCTAATGTTCATATCATATATACAACATTAGGGAAAAATTTCATGCCATAAAATTCATTTTAGCTATTTTTGCTAAAAATAGTCACTATTTATATCATTTTAACCATTAAAATTATAAATCATGCATAATAAATCACATTTATCTCAAATTTTACATACAATCTGTAAAATATGCATATGATATTATATTAAAATTTTATGGCCTGTTTCAAAGTTAACTATTTTTAGTCATTTAACCTCCATTTATACCTTTTTTATCACATAAAAATCATAAATCATGCAATATTAATCACATTAATACGAAAATTTACATACAATACATAAAATATGCATGTGAGGTCATACTAAAAAATCACAGCCAGTAGTGAAGTTTAACTATTTTTAGTAAATAAAAGTTCATTTTACTCATAAAAATGTAATTATTTCACTAAAAATCATTAAAATAAGCAATAATCATCCATAAATCATCAATATGACTTTTGAATGTATTTCTTGGTCACTTTTTTAATAACTTTTGACAACTTGAGCTAAAATTAGGGGGTTGTCAAATAGGGACCCTGAGACGGTATTCTCCACTACAAGACTCTCTTGATTCGACTTTGAAAACCCCGCTTGGAGTCCTTCTATGCTTTATTCCCTCCTTCCCCATACTTTGCTTGCTTCCTTAATCCTCTTTTGGCTCAAATTCTGCAACATAAGAGGAAAACTCATAGAATTGGACTAAGGACGTAAAATGCAAGCTAAAGATGTCAAAACCGTCTTAATTAGAGACAAAATGCATAGGGAAGAAGGGGAAAATTGCCACCAAATAAGCACATATCAGCATTATTTACGAAAATAGGATCGTCGAATACTTGAAATTAAAAGACTAAAAAACAAAGAAAGAAGAAGAGATAGTGTTTGGTCTACACGGTTTCTAGGCCAAGTTTTAGGTCAATTTTAGTCAAACTTCATCATCGAGTGTTAACAGATAGGAGATAGGCATGCACTTCCATACTAGTGAGAAACGGTGAAAGAGGAGGCGATCTAATTAGAATTAAAGAAGTTGTAAATTTCATTTACGAGTTAAATCGTTATAAATCCTAAGATGTCTAATGGATTTATGATTTAACAAATTAAAACAAGTAGTCAAATTAGGCCAAGGATTTCCCAACTTTAGTATTAAAAACCGTGTCTAGGCCGAGTGAAGAAAATCTTAAAAAGGAAACAAAAAAATTGGTCGATTGGAACGAGTTGAAGAAGGAGTTGAAAGATCGGTTCATAAACTGAAATAAACTCGTTTTAATTTGTCCAATTTTAGATACAAGGATATGCAAGTGAGATTGGATTTATCGGCCAATCTAGCGAATTCAAATCCCGACTCAAGTCAACGTGAGTGTTTAAGATGGCATTTTAAGTCATACTCGGAGCTAACTAAGTTTCATATTTAGTAAGTTATATCAGACGATATAATACAAAAATATAATGATACGACCAAACAATGTATCGTTGACACCGTCTTAGGTCGTAATCGATTCTATATCTTATCTCGAGAGGCCATTGTCGACGAAATCAATAAAGAACTTGAACAAATTTTTGTAAACTGAAATGCGCTTTTCAAACTCGTACATCTCACTCGTTTCTTAACAATGGTTTGATTGGAAATATGTTTTGGAATTATGGGGTGGAATGTAGATTTGGATTATACAAACAAGCATGGTTCATTTTAATGGTAAGGGTACGAAAATAAAAGGCAAAATATGAAGGGGACGCGCTAGAAAATTCGCGAAAACAGAGTGCTGAACACTCTATTTTTCGAGAGGATTCGAGCGAGGTTGGGGTTCATGTTTTTGTAAGTTCTTGCTTCTGGTTTGTGTATTATTGTTAGGGGATGCTATGGTTCTGAAATGGGGTAGAGGGTTGATATTTATAGAGGTAGTAATAGGGTTAGAAGACGGTTACTTGTAGAAGGGGTATAAGTGTTTCCCTCGATTTGCAACTGCTGAAATGAGGGTATTTGTTAGGGTTTGGAAGGGTCTAGAAGATAGATAGGTTGGAGAGGGAGGTAAGGGATGAATGTTTATGAGATTAGTATTGAGGGGAATTGTTTTGAGGCGGATTTATATCAGAGATGGAGACGGATTCATGCCTTGCTTGGCATGGCTGAAACAGAGGGAATGGGGAGATAGTTTGAGGTGTTTCTTGGATGGGTAAGCTAGGGAAATGTAGTAGCATAGTTGAATATGGGCTAGAGTTGATGGGCATGGGGTTTTAGATTAGAAGGAGACGGGTTTGAGGGCTTAGATGGGCATGGGTTGAACACGGGCATGGCGAGGGAATGGGTTGGTGTTTCGTGGGTTTGCATGGGGGTTAAGGCTAAATATGGTTGGCATGGATGGGGGTTCAAACAAGGGACAATGGGAGGTAGGATTTGGTTGAAATTTGTATCGAAAAATGAGCCCAAAAATAGAGCTTAAAATCGCGTATAAAACCGTCGTAAAACTCGAATTTTCAAATCGAACTTATAAAACAATTAAACTTCAAATTGATCTTTCAAACCTCGCAAAATGATTTTTCAATCCAAATATTTTTTTATTTTAAATAAAAAACTTTACTAAAATAAATTCTAATTAAACGAATTAAAATGAATTTAGTAAAATAAAAACTAATTTAAACTTCATTTAAATTATATAAAAAAAGATTCATCGACAACGCCCATTCTATATCGTAAAACGAGCTTCGGATAGTGCCAGTGTCAACTGGTAAATACATATTGTCCTATCATCATCGGGTGTTTGACGAGGTTTGCGTAAATTCCAATACCGATAGATAGGGGTATCTACAAAGCCCCCACTTTGACTAAGGCATAGACGGGTGAAAGTCAAACTATACCCCAATACTATCGACCTGAGTATTCCACGAGTCATTTATGGTCCGTTAGACCTGCGTATATAAGCTTGCTAGCCATAAGCAGAGATCATACCTGAAACCCGATTATGGATGCCTCAACTTTCATCATTAATCCATCAGCGTTTATCGTCGACCCGTTTTCATCATTTTCAACAACATTGGACATCAACCTATCATTTCGGAAAAAAAAAGTGGATTGAGCCTTATCTTTAGACGACTATGTATCTGTTTATGACGGAATTAAACCCGCATCTTAGTTCGGCCACTACTGGTACGCGTTCCGCTATCTATGCCCAAATGTTGTTGGCATGCATTCTACTATCTATACCCAAATGGACGACAATTTCCCGAGGGAGGTTGTCGTCACTTTTATCATTTGCTTTCAGCTGCGGAATTCTTCCATCTCTTATATTGACTCTTATATTGAATTGAATCATTTGATGGATGTCGTATGTTTATCTTGATAATGGTCTCTGAAGCTGACGGCTTTGGAGGCCCGAGTTTGCAATGGGTCTTAAGTCGTAGACTTTAGAGCCCCCAGTTGAAGCATTGCCTATTACATTTGCAACATGGAGAATGCGCATGCAGCAATTGTGGGATTTATCTGTATGAATCCCTTTATATTCAAGGATTATAACGAATTTAATGAAGACGATCACTAGTCATAAAATAAAATACATAAACAAAAGTAAAGGATTCAGAATTAACCTTCGGTCCTAGCAAATACGGCCTAAGAACAATATCAAAATAGATATTCGCCTATCAGTTGCACCAAAGACGATATGAGATATGCCCTTTGATTATGCTAGAATCGATCCAAAATTTTTTGTAAAAATTTAGGTTTTTGTATTTTTTACTGATGAGAAGAGGCAAGAGAATGAGTAGAAAAATTAGGTCTAAAAATAATCTCCCTCTAACCTACTTAAACCGTGAATTAGGTTAGTAATAGGGTAGATATTTTCTTCCTTATTTTTGGCCCATATAACCGAAATAAGGAGTATTATTTCCTTATTTTGGTTATTCCAAAAATGTATAAAATGTGTTAAATTGTCATCTAGTGAGGATAGAACCCATGACCTCTTGGTTTGTGTACCCTCACTATTACCACTATGACACATTCATCTTGTTGATATTAAATATAATCGATTACATTTAATTACGAATTAACATATTAATTCGTCCAAGCTAACATTACATACATTTAATTAAATATAACTTATTATATTCAATTTACGAATTGACAGTTAATTCGTCTCAACTAATATTATTTAATCTTCATTAAATAATTGTCTCATCAACATATTGACTAACTGTTTAGTCATATTAGGCATTAATGTGATCATATTTCTATAATCACTTCTCTCAAACACATCCTATAGGTGTGACCTTTAGGGACCAGTTGATCACCGCCATCTGTATGATAATAACGTCAAACTTTCTAGCAAGTCAACCGTTATTAGGTAAACGTTAATCAACTGATTAAATATACGAAGTATACCCTTGTGAACCTGTAAGAGATTTACAAATGTTATCACACTAATTTGTGGAGGACACAAGCTCCAACAAACTCCCACTTGTCCTCACAAGTGTATGTGCAATAACCGATTCTCATATCCTAAAATTTCTCCCACTCAATGTAAAACAATTTGCAAATCCGTATTCACAAAGGTCGTATTTTACAAGCGATCATCATCAAGAGTGGTTTCCCCGACTAGAGAGTAACTTAACTGATAAACGAATCAACATTCGAGCATGGCCATGCATTTCAGTTACAACTCCTCGAGTGGCCCTGAGAAATAACTATACCTGATAAGGGTTGGATATTTTCCTCAACTCGAATCCTGCAGATGTAAGCACAATATGAAATGACCCGAAAAAAATATACTTAGCCTCCGATTCGTGCGGACCGTGAAAAAGAAACCAAAGTCATCCAAAAGCGCCTTAATCTCAAGAGACAATCGATAGTCAAAAGAATCGACTCTAGGAACACAATGGATGTCCTATCCACGACCTTGCACCGAATGTTTTTAAACATTTAGGACTCCATACGTTGTCACAAAAAGTTGTCCTACGAGGTATCGTTATAATCTCGCATCTGTGATCGATCAGTCAACCGTTTGACTTATGGCTCGTTGAACCCACCATCGATCGACTTCACAATATAATAGCCGGAGTTATCAGCTCACATTGGCGATTACGGACCAAAACAAATATAATGTAATTCAGTTCACTTTGTGGCGTTTAATGTTGTCAGTACAATCCACATGAAAAACAAAATATTATATATAAAACGATGAAGTTATAAATAGTATATGAAAAAGATAATGTATCAAATCCATAATCAAGTACTACAACTCAGGAACACGTTTAATTCCCATGGAATTAACATGCCCTACATGCTTATCATAATTCAACGGTTTAGTGAGAGGATCCGCGATGTTATCATCCGTCGCAATCTTGTCTATCACTATCTCCTCTTGCTCCACGTAATCACGGATCAGGTGAGCTTTTCGATGTACATGTCTAGATTTGTTGCTAGACTTTGGCTCCTTAGCCTGGAAGATGGCACTTCTATTGTCACAATAGATGGTGACCGGGTCATTCGAACTAGGAACTATCGTAAGTCCTTGTAAGAATTGACGCATCCATATCGCTTCCTTTGCTGCCTTCGAAGCGGCATAGTACACGGATTCAGTAGTAGAATATGCTACAACACTCTGTTTGGAACTCTTCCAACTGACCGCAACACCATTAAGAGTGAAGACGAACCCGGACTGAGATTTTGAATCATCTCGATCCGTTTGGAAGCTAGCATCTGCGTAACCGATTGCGCATAGCTTAGTATCGCCTCCATAAGTCAATACCCAATCCTTAGTCCTCCGTAGGGACTTGAGGATGTTTTTAACAGCTATTTAGTGTGTTTCACCTGGAGTCTTTTGGTACCGACTCGTCATACTCAATACATATGCCACGTCTGGGCGTGTGCATATCATGGCATACATGATCGATCCTATTGCAGATGCATAAGGAACACGACTCATGCGCTTAATCCCTTCAGGCGTCGTGGGTGACTAAGACTTGCTTGACTGCATCCCAGTCGTCATTGGAAGGTTCCCCTTCTTGGAGTTGGTCATGCTGAACTTCTCAAGAATCTTATCTAAATAAGACTCCTTACTAAGTGATAACGTATGTCGTGATCTATCTCGGTAGATACGGATTCCCAAAATGCGTTGTGCCTCACCCAGATCTTTCATCTGGAAATGGTTCTTCAACCATTCTTTAACCGAAGATAGGAGAGGAATGTCATTCCCAATCAGGAGTATGTCATCGACATACAATATCAAGAATACAATCTTGCTCCCACTCGACTTGATATATAAGCATGGTTCTTCGACCGATCGAGTGAAACCATACTCTTTTATCACCTGGTCGAAACGATGATTCCAAGTCCGAAAAGCTTGCTTAAGTCCATAAATGGAACGCTTAAGCTTGCATACTTTCTTATGATGTTCAGGATCTATGAAACCTTCGGGTTGCACCATGTACAACTCTTCCTCCAATTAACCGTTTAAGAAGGCGGTTTTCACATCCATTTGCCAAATTTCATAATTATGAAATACAGCTATCGCTAAGATTATCCGAATGGAACGTAGCATGACTACAGGTGCAAAAATATCATCGTAATGCAATCCGTGCACTTGAGTGAAACCTTTTGCCACAAGTCGTGCCTTATAGGTATCTGGTTGCGCGTCTACAGAACGCTTTATCTTGTAAAGCCATTTGCACTGTAGAGGTTTTACCTTATTAGGTAAATCAACTAGATCCCATACGTCATTCTCATAAATGGAGTCCATCTCGGATTGCATGGCTTCGAGCCATAGCTTTGAGTCGGAACAGGTCATAGCACCTTTATAGGTAACGGGTTCATTACTCTCTAGGAGTAAAACGTCATTCTCCTCGACCATACCAATATATCTGTCCGGAGGATGAGAGACTCTACCCGACCTCCTAGGTTCCTCAGGAATATTAACCATATCAATAGTTGGAGGAACAACTTCCTCCATCTGTTCCTCGGTTGTTCGTTCTGGAATCTCCGACAGCTCGAAGGTTCTATTACTTGTCTTGTTCTCAAGAAATTCTTTCTCTAAGAACGTCGCACTAGCCGCAACAAAAACTCGATGTTCGGTAGGCGAATAGAAGTAATGACCAAATGTTCCTTTTGGATAACCTATAAAATATGTCTTGACCGATCGCGGGCCGAGCTTATCCTCGTGTCTCCACTTGACATAAGCCTCACAGCCCCAAACCCGAATAAAAGACAAGTTAGGTACCGTTCCCTTCCACATTTCATATGGAGTCTTGTCGACAGCTTTAGACGGACTTCGGTTAAGTATAAGAGCAGCTGACAATAGAGCAAAACCCTATCATGGATCAGGCACTACCGTGTGACTCATCATGGATCGAACCATATCAAGTAAGGTTCGATTTCTCCGTTCGGACACACCATTCAATTGAGGTGTTCCAGGTGGAGTTAACTGTAGAACGATTCCACAGTCTTTAAGGTGTTGATCAAACTCATTTGAAAGATATTTGCCACCCCGATCTGAACGGAGTGCTTTAATCTTTCTACCCAGTTGGTTCACGTGTACCCATTCGGTATTCCTTGAATTTCTCAAAGGACTCACTTTTATGCTTCATTAAGTAGACATATCCGTATCTACTCAAATCGTCCGTGAAAGTGATAAAATATCTATAGCCATCTCTAGCGGTAATTGACATAGGTCCACAAACATCAGTATGTATGAGTCCTAATAGGTCACTAGCGCGCATTCCAACACCTTTGAAGGAAATTCGAGTCATCTTGCCAATGAGACATGATTCACACGTGCCATATGTAGAAAAATCGAATGCGGGAATAGTCCCATTATCGACGAGTTTCTTCACGCGTTTCTCATTTATGTGTCCCATTCGACAATGCCATAGATAAGTTTGATCTTTGTCACCAACCTTTATTTTCTTATTATTCACGTGTAATACTTCTGTGGTTTGGTCTAAGATATAAATTCCATTCATGGAAACTGCTTTGCCATAAATCATTTCATTGAAAGAGAAAATACAGCTATTATCCTTTATTGAAAATGCAAAACCGTCTTTAGCAAGTACGGAAATAGAAATAGGGAGTTGGATTACATATGTTCCCTTCGAGACAGCAGCAACTCGTGCTCCATTCCCGACTCGCAGGTCCACATCACCTTTTTCGAGAGGTATGATGTTCTTTAGGCCCTGCAAATGATTACACAGATGAGAACCACAACCAGTATCAAGTACCCAAGTTCCAAAACTTGCATGGTTAATCTCAATCATATGAATATAAGATGACATACCAACAAGAACGACGCGGCCTGCTTTGATGTCCTCACGGTAGACGGGACAGTTGCTCCTCCAATGTCCAGTCTTGTGACAATGGTGGCACTCTATGTCACCGCCCTTGCTCTTTGCCTTGCCCTGTGAGCCACTAGTCCCACCAGGCGCACTCTTACTGTTTCCTGGCTTCTTAAACTTTGGCTTACCTACAGCTAGGTCGCCATGAGCCTTGCCCTTACCTTTGAACTTGTTTGAAATCATGAGAACATCCTACTTCATGCTCCCACTCAATTTCATATCCTTCTCGGTCTGCACGAGAAGGGAGTGTAGCTCATGAGGACTTTTTTTCAAGTCATTCATGTAGTAGTTCGCCCTGAAAAGGGCAAAACCATCGTGAAGAGAATGAAGCATTCGGTCAATGACAATGCTCTCATTGATTTTACAATTCAGTGCCTCCAGCTTCTCGACATTCTCAATCATGTGAAGAATGTGTGGGCTAACCGGTTGGCCCTTTTGGAGTTTCGCATCAAAGAAGCGACATGTATGCTCATATGTAACGATTCTCGGTGCTTTTGAGAACTCGTTAGTGAGCGTAGTGAAAATCTTGTTTGCACTTTGGGCAATGAAGCATCTCTGCAAATTGGTTTCCATTGCAAAGATGAGTACGTTCTTTATCGCACCCGCTTCCATAACGAAATCACTATAAGCGAGTGACTCGTTGACTCCTGCATTGGGGCCTGGGTTGACCGGTATTGGCTCAGTTAAGTACTTGAGCTTACCGTCAGCAATGGCAGCATTCCGTAGTGCCGCCTCCCAGTCCGCAAAGTTGGACCCGTCATTTTTCAGACGTGTGAACTGATTCATCTGGTCCATGAAAATTTTAAGCCAGGACGCGGGATCAAGTGGGGCACTAGGCATTGGGATTGCGTTATTTCCAGCCATTTCGTTGTAACAGTATTATGAAAATAAATGTGTTCTACACTGCGAGAAGAAGAATAAAAATAATAAGCATGTGCATCGTTTATATTTTTAAGTCTAATGAACTACTGTCATAACGCGAAGACTCAAAACATTTATACAATTGACCTCCCTCAAGCATTATATAAATGATCCCAAGACTCAATTCTCTGTAAATTGATAAGCTAACCTTTTAGCTAATTCTACCGTTAGAATTCTTGGTCGATAAATTTCTGTAAATTCTATCTTTAGTCCATCATAATCACGAGAAACTCTTCGGACTATGATGTTGAGGTAAACTAAGTCAACACAACTACTTACCCAACGTAGAAGGGGTCATATTATGCCTACCGACGAAGAAGGGATTCATAGTTGTTTGCCCTTATAAAGACTAATCTCAATTTCCGTTTTAGAGGAAGATCCCATCATCTTTATTTTAATTCATTTTAAGTGAACTAATTTCTAGCATGCGAGAATGAATAAACTAAGGTGATGGCTTTAAGACTGTGACATCTACATGTCCATGAAAACTAACATACAACCTATATGAGTCAATTTTCATGCATAGTAGTAGTAGTAGGTGGTTTGGTTTTAGGCGGAATATGATACAAAAACTAACATGTGAATGAAAAGCAATAAGAATGAAAACGTAAAAACTGTAAAAGTCCTAGTGTGGTCTATCCTATCAAAATGAACAATAAATACAAGTTTGGAATCCATCCTTGGACCCGAGAAGCTTGTCTTGATGTTCCATCTTGATCCATGTAGCGGGAGTGAGCTCAAATCTCCATCTTTAGTCTTCTTTTGAAAAATACAATAAATAAAATTTACATAATAAACCTATTTATTACATTCTAATTTAAAAACCCAAAAACTAAAGGAAAAATAAAGGAGATTCGAGATCTCATAATTACATAAAAAATCATGTTTCCTTCATTACGAAAACATAATTTGACTAAGGCCACACTAAGTATTACAAATTACAACCGATTGCAAAAAAATACGTAAATAAATTCATTCAGCGATTCATTCAACAAAAATAAAATAAAATGCATCAACTAAAAATAAATTAAACATACAAGACATAATTCTTTAATTATGTAGATTAATTTTCCAAACCACCTATTTAATTGATCAAATTATGTGACAATTCCTCAATAATCACTATAAATTTAATCTTAATTCACATTAAACTTGTAATATGAATTCAATCCGTCAAAATTTTAAACTGCTTTAAAATAATTAGGTATCTTATAATTATGAACCGCTTCACAATAATTAATTTGCCAAAACAAAACAAAAAACAAGACTACTTTTTTATTGTCTCGGCAAAACCAAAAAAAAAAAAACAGTTTTTTTTTTTTTTTTTTTTACAGCGCTGTCGTGAACAGTAACAAAACAGGGGAATTTTTTTTTTTAATCTTTTCTCGGTAAAACTGAAAAGAAACAAAAACAACCCGTAATCTTTTCTCGGTTTTTCAACAAAAACCGAATGGAAAAAAAGCAGGAATTTTTTTTTTTTTTAAAATTACTGTTCATCCGGGAACAGTAACGGAAACGGAAAAAAAAAAATTCCACGGCTCAAAAAACAATCCAGCCGATTACATTTTTTTTCTCGCAAACCCTAATTATTGTTTACAAACAATTTTATGAAAATCATCAAAATTAAAATTCGTGGCCTTGGCTCTGATACCACTAGTGGGATTTATCTGTATGAATCCCTTTATATTCAAGGATTATAACGAATTTAATGAAGACGATCACTAGTCATAAAATAAAATACATAAACAAAAGTAAAGGATTCAGAATTAACCTTCGGTCCTAGCAAATACGGCCTAAGAACAATATCAAAATAGATATTCGCCTATCAGTTGCACCAAAGACGATATGAGATATGCCCTTTGATTATGCTAGAATCGATCCAAAATTGACTAACTGTTTAGTCATATTAGGCATCAATGTGATCATATTTCTATAATCACTTCTCTCAAACACATCCTATAGGTGTGACCTTTAGGGACCAGTTGATCACCGCCATCTGTATGATAATAACGTCAAACTTTCTAGCAAGCCAACCGTTATTAGGTAAACGTTAATCAACTGATTAAATATACGAAGTATACCCTTGTGAACCTGTAAGAGATTTACAAATGTTATCACACTAATTTGTGGAGGACACAAGCTCCAACAGCAATCATCACATAAACAAGTAAAAGGATCATCGACCTTAAAAATTGGACCATTCTGAAAAATTAGATCGTCGACCCAAAACTTGAATTTTGAACATTTTGACAAAAAATTGAATAATTAGGCTATCGACCCGAATTTTGAATTAAATCATTTGGGAAACCGGGTCTCGACTCGAATTTTAAATTGAACGCATTTAAAATTTTGAATGATTGGACCATCGGCCGAACTTAAATTTTGCAACATTGGAAGCGTTGGGCCGTCGGCCTAGATTTGGACTTGAAATTGAAACAAACATTTGGATCATCGATCCAGACTTCACAAAAAAAAAACTCTTGAAATACTTTGTATTGCGAAATCAAAACATGACCAGGTGAACATGAGATACAACTTAGACTTTGTACGGCCGTAAAATAATACGGGCTTAGCTCGCTACCCAAATGCAAGCAAGTGTGCGGGTCTTAATTTAATTATTGACTCGTTGGGGGTAAAAATGTAAATTAGCCATTTTGACATACGATGGGAACTTGGCGAAAACATGTGAACTTGGCGCGCGCGATAACCGATGTTAACCACCGAACTGACTCGATGGGCGCACCAACCGAAGCCCACTCGCCTTGACCTGTGCGGCACAATAGGGTTTCTTAGTTGTGTTTGGTTCCTTATTTTCCTATATAAGGAGACTAAGGCTTGATTATAATTTCACATCTTTCTTCATAATCCTTTCTCTATAAATCTTTCTCTCAAAATTCCTCAAGTCATGAGGTCACTAATAGGAATCATGAAAGGTTGGGCTATCGATTTCAGAGGGCGACAGACCCAAGCCCTTATTGTTACAGGAATCGAACAAATAATTCACCATAAGCAAATTAATCCCCAAATCGTCATTCCAGCCGAATATTTGAAGATGTGGGACCAAATTCACCACGTCTTTGCATTTTCTGAAGGGTAATTCTGTCCCCTTCCCAAAAAACATACTGACTTAGGGGGATATATGGGAAGTTACGCAAGAACCCGTAATTCATGATTTGATGCCCAACCTGCGGTTTCGTCTGCCACAGCCTGTGGTTCCTAAGCTGACCGACGGTGGCATGGAGTGGAGGTTAACGGTTTTGAGGGTGAGCTTCTAGTTTGAGCCCTCCTTCGTGTTTGTATTTTGCTTTGTGTATTGTTGTTTTGTTGAACGGTTTTTGTTTTGTTGTGTAGGTGTCGACCGTTAGTCATCAGGCTTTGTGGCTGATGGCTAACCGGTGGAGAGCACTTGCTGGTGACCTGGCTGCGGGGGAGTCTCGGCTTGTGCAGGTGCCTTTTTAGTTATTTTGTGTCTTTTTGTGTTGCATTTAATGCTTAGATCTTACAGACCTGTGTTGTGTTTTGTAGAGTACTGCGGATCTGGCGGAGCTTGCTCGGGTCCATGCTGAGTTGGACGAGGCGAGAGCGACGATTCATGTACAGGAGCTGGGACTCACCACTCGAGATCAGGAGTTGAGGCGTTGCGAGAACGACTTGCGGAGCTGAGATGCTGAGATCGCTTCTCTTATGGGTCAGTTGGCTGAGACAGAGGCGCTGCGTGTTACGATGGAGATTTCTCCCGAGAGGACGTCAGAGCAAGAGGTGGTGTCTGATTTTCCCGCGACTCCTCGTGAGACCGAGGCTAGTCCACCGTGAGGCGTTGAGTAGTTGTAGTTGTTTGTCCGTGTTTTGGACCCTGGGTTTGTATATGTGTATATTTTGCTTGAGGCGGTTTGTATATATGTGGTTTTGGTTCGTAGTTTGTTTTGCTTGGGTTTTTTGTGTTGTAATTCGGAGGAGCACGGTCAACGGCTAATTCCTCATTTGCTTCGGCATTTGTTCCTACATCGTTAGTGTAGAAAATAGGCAACAGGTAGCACATACACATACACGCGAGCATGCAAAAATAAATGTTGAAGACAAAAATTAACCACGATGACTCGAAGTTAAAATAAATTGTTTGTTAAAAAATAATTTTGAAAATTCCACGACAAGGCGTCACATGGATTTTTCAAATGGAATTGTTTTGATATTTCGAGAAATTAATTCGTGTTTGAATTAAATCATGTCGAATTTTTGCCAAAATTTATTTTCAACTCGAAAATTAAAACTCAAACCGTCATGGATGAATTTCAAAAGAGATTTTTTGAGTGTGTTAATTTTGATTTTTGCGAGATCAAGACTCGGATTTGCAAGAGTGTTTTGAGAAAAATTGATGTTATGTTATCAATTTTGATTTTTGTGGAAATGCGAAAAAATTTCTAAATTTTCGACTGACATGGAAACGTCGCGGATCGCGGCGACTAGCCCTTTTCCCCTAAAAAAAGAAGAGAAAAACCCGTATGTTTAAAGTTGTCTTATGGAAACGGTGCCGGATTTCATAAAACGTGAATCCAAAGAAATGTGAGTATGAGAAAACAAAAAAAATTCCGGATAAGCCTGAAAAGGCGTGGGCCTTGAGGCGAGAAAAACGATGCGTCAGAAAGAAACACAACTTGACAAGGAGAAGTCAAGGTGCGGATTCTTAGAATCAGCCCAAAGAAGCGCGAGCCCTAGGGCGATGCAAGGTGGCTCTCCTTTTTTCGGAAAAAGGTTCGGATTGTTTTGTATAAATAGAGACGTTGTGCTTCATTGTTCATCACCCGAAACACGAAAAACATATCTACGAAAACCTTCTTTTCTTCTTCCATAAAATAATTCATGGACGCTTTTGAAAATCGGTTGCGACATTGGTATCGGTATTTATTGCCACCCGAGAAGTATCAACTCATCGTAATGGGAGTTGGTCAATTGTTGGTGCTTCGTCAAGTTAAGGTGCAATCCTCGTTCCTTGAAAAATTCTCTCGTTTTTTGGATTCGAAACATCATGTTTTCATTTTCCCGAAAAGTAAAATTTGCCCTCATGCCGAAGAAGTGGGTGCTATTGGAGGGTGGCCGGGTTGTACTCTGGTGATTCCTCCGACTCGGTTGTGTTACAAGGAGATGTTTTGTTCTATGTTGGGCTTGTCGACGAGCCAAGTGAACTTCCTCCTTGCTCCTTATGGTGTTGACATTGTTAGAACACATTGAGTTGATGATGCGAAGTCCCTTTGTTTTTTGATTGTTTGCTTTTAGTTGAAAATGTTGGAATATGTGTCCTCCGACAATAATGCGATTACAACTGTTGATCATAATAATCACATGTTTAAATCTCATTTTAAAGAATACATGTGGGATGTAATATTTTACAAGTCAACTGGTCCACACATACCGGTAATGATTGGCTGACTAGAGTTTGACATTACTGTCGTGCGACGGTGGTGATCAGTTGATCCCCTTAGGTCATAACTATAGAGAAATACCCTTAATTGATTATTTAATTAATCGTATGCCGATACGAGTTAATTAAATTGCTTAAAATTGACGGATGATTTATGAGTGAGATTAACGTGTCTTATTGTAATTCGATTATATTAGATACGGTCTAAGTAATCGAATTGTTTTATTACTTGGATAAAATTATTGTTTACGAAACAATTAAAATCGAAATTGAATGAATGATTTATAATAAATACAAGACGTTGAAATTTATAATTCGATAAATCGTTTTGGTACAAGTAATTACGAATTACTAGTCGATTTTGTAAATGACATATTTTATGAGTATGTTAATTTTTAATATGTTAAAAATACATTACATTGTGACATGTCATGTAATATGTTACATGCGACAAAATTGACAAGTGACAAAATAAAATAGACTACCCATTTTATTTTAGGTGTGCCGAAATAATGGAGGGAGTATAAGATTTATATTGTGTTTTTATCTTGAGTGGAAAACACAATAATTAAATCTAACTAGTGGCTATGCAAACCTAGCTTTTGAGAAGAACAATTTTTTCATGCATTGGCTCCCTCATTACCCACACCCCAACCGGTTTTCCCACTAGAAAAATACCAATGTTTTCTCTTTAATTATTCATTACCTCATATAATAATTTCTAGTGTGTTAGAAATTATACTACTCTCTACACATTGAAATTTTTAGAGAAATAAAATCTCCCAAAATCATTCCTCTCTTGGCCGAATTACACAAGAGAGAATAAAATTTATTTTGTGTCAATTTTTAAGTGAGACTTGTATTATTTCTAGTACAAATAATATTAGTCATTAAGGGATTTCTTTGGGTATTCACTTTTGGGAGGGATTCTACTTTGGATCCTTTGTTCATCCATTTTAAGGAAAGTTCAAGAACAAGTAAGAAGGAGATCTTACTTGTGCCCTTTAATCCGAAATCCCAAAGTAAGAAAGACGATTTCTTCTCTTGTCTATTTTAGTTTGCATCCATAAGATCTAGTTTTAATTTTATGACTAAATTAAAATGACACATATATGAATATGTTATATAATGATATTATTATTTCTGACAAGTGGTATCAGAGCCTTAGATTGTTTGCATGCAAATCGGTTTATAGTTTTTCCGAGTTATATGATTAACATACAAAACTAATTAATTTGGTTTTATGAAGAAAAACCTTAAAATAAATTTGCATGTTAAAAGTTTATGGTCCTAGGTGATTTTTAGGACATTTTGGTTTGTTTATGGATTTTATTGTTCATTTTATATAATAATGGCATTAAAATGAGTTGTATTGCTCGAAATATGGATTTTTCAAGTTAAAATCGTATTTAAATGGGTAAATAGGTTAATATGAGTTATATTTCGAATCTGGTCATGGAAATTTAGTATGTTGTCACATGAAATTTTACAAGATGTGTGTAAAATATTTGGCTATAATGAAGTCTTTTGCATGATTTATGAATTTTTGATGAAAAATCACATAAATAGTGACTAAAATTACAAATAATGCTAAAACATACTTCATGACTAAGAAAAAATGTCACATATTGCATTTTATCATATATTTCAGATCTAAAAGTGAAAAGTTGATGAAAATAATTTTTCTCATATTTTTAGGATCATAATTATTAAATCCGATAAACCGCAACATTGTTTTTCTCGATAAATTTTCGAAATTTTTAACCTAAGTTTTTGAACATTATGAGTGTCATGGTATTTTTCCAGAATGTTCATGAGTTTAAATTTCAAAATTTGAAATTATTTGAAATTTTTATGATTTAATTTGAAGTTTATGACATAATTTTGTATTTTAGGTCCATTTATGAACAATATTAAGATATCAAGTTTAATTATTGTCAAATGTTAGCGGAGACTAATTTTGAGTCCTAAGATGGTTAGGGTAATTAACTTGTACATAAATATGAATTTATGTAATTATTGTGATTTTAAAAGGTTAAATCACGCAAATCCGTAAAAACCGATTAATATACGATATTGGCTCTTTAAAGGCGATTTAGCATAAAATTTGGCATGTTCATTCATATTATATTGCTGTATTTTATTTATGATTGTCATATTTTATTTTTATGTAATTTTGAATTATGTAATTTTACTTAGTATGACCTTAGTTTTAATTGATATTACCCGAAATGTATGGGAATATCGATTCGGTTGTAATTTATTGTGATCTCGTATCACCGTTTTTTAATTTAATAGATTTATTTTTATTTTTAATTACAAATGTATAATAGGAAATTATGTAATTTATTTATTCCGGAGTTCCTTGAAGACGGTGCCACTCGAGAAGGCGATCCATCAAAGAAAGTATTACCTTAAAATGCGTGCCAAGACCGAAGTTCAAGGGACCAAAGGAGTTGGTTTCCGAATTTGTAATAGTTTATTATTAGATTTACTATTTTAGGAAGGCCATACTAGGAATTTATTTATGCTTTGCATTTTATTTATATGTTGCATGCATCGCTAAATCGCCATAACTAAAACATGCATTATCATTTAATCGAGTTAATCGACTGTGTCAATTACAATTATCGTAGTTCACCGCTTTAGTTCACTTAAAACGTGATAGATAATAAATTGACATTACCTCTCGCTAAAATAAACAATTGAGACTTAGCCTTACCAAAAATTAGAAACCATGAAAACCTATTTCGTGAGGGAGTGCACTCGGCTTTGCCGGGGTACAAACCTTGCTACGTAGGGGAAGTGGGTGATAAATGTCTACCCACCGAATTTATAAAGATGAGGGTTGTATTCGGCTTTACCGATGCCCAAGTTGATGTAAATTTGGATCATGGACACATTTATTCGAAATTTGGGTTGAACTCAACGAAAGTATTCTCGACGGTTGCCGGATGTCATTCGGGCTAAAGATAAATATTAATGTAATTTTATCGACCAAGAGTTCTAAAAGTAGAATCGATTAAAGAGTTAATCCACCGAGTTATATTGATAAGGGTTCTATTCGGCTTTACCGATGCCTAAGTTAATATGAATTTGGGTCTTGGAATCATTTATAATAGTTGGGTAGAGGTCACTATATAAATGCTCATATCTTGTTAAAATTATTTAAAAGTATGATTAAAAATGACAAATGTTAATATTTCCTTTTCCTCCATACTTGTAGTTCATTACAATGAATCCATCAAACACTACTACACCGATAACTATTGAGTCTTGCCACAATGTTTTTGACGACATTTGCTTCTACAATGATTTCGACACTACTAGAGAACTTTATTTTGGGATAGGTTCGGATGGAAACATAAACTTCATCACTTCTTCTAAACCTCCTACCACTACAAGATCTCTTGTGAGCCGGTCTCAGAAAGACCGCCTCATAAAATCTATAGGATCTTTGTCTTTGGAAGAGAAAGATGCCAAAACTAGTGGGATATCAAGCAATAAAGTTCTTGCTTCTAAGGGCAAAAGGTTCAAGAAGAAGGGAAAGAAAGGGAAAAACTTCAAGCAAGTTGAAGATGAGTGCCATTATTTCTATGGCATGAGACATTGGCTTAGGAATTGTCCCTTATATTTGCGAAATATAAGGGAAGGAATCATCATTCCAAAAGGTAAAATTCCTAAGTAAATTTATGTTATTGATGTAAATTATACTTCCACTACGACATGGGTACTGGATACCGGTTGTGGTTCTCACCTTTATAATCATTTACAGGGATTAAGAGACGTGAAGAGGCTTAGCAAAGGCGATGTGGATCTATGCCTTGGAAATGGAGCTCGAGTAGCTGCCGAATCCAAGGGAACTTATGTATTAGCTTTGCCTAATGGATTTGAGTTGTATTTACAAAATTGTTTTTATGTGCCTACACTTTCTAAAAACATTATTTCAATCGCTATGTTGGACATGGACGGTTTTTGTTTTGTCAGTAAAAATAATCGTTGTACTATTTCAAGGAACAACTTGGTTATAGGCCAAGCTCCTTCCATTAATGGCATTTACATTTTAGAAACCTCGAATCCGACTAATGACATCTACAACATTCAATCAAAGAAACTCAAATCAAGTGATCCAAATGAATCGTTCATTTGGCATTGTCGATTAGGTCACATAAACGAGAATCGCATCAAAAGATTAATTTCGACTAATGTGATTACACCATTTGATTATCAATCATATGGAACATGCGAATATTGCCTTCTTGGCAAAATGACTCGTAATTCTTTTAGCGGTAAAGGAACCTGAGCAAGTGAACTATTGGGACTCATACATACCGATGTGTGTGGACCAATGAGTATCACCGCTCGAGGAAATTATGACTACTTCATAACCTTCACCGATGACTTGAGTAGATATGGGTATATCTATTTAATGAAGCATAAGAGTGAAGCCTTTGAGAAATCCAAGGAATTTCAAAATGAAGTAGAGAACCAATTGAACAAAAAGATAAAAGCACTACGATCCGATCGTGGTGGAGAATATCTTAGCCTTGAATTCGATTCACACTTGAAAGGTTGTGGTATTATTTCACAACTTTCTCCACCCGGAACACCACAACTCAATGGTGTTGCCGAAAGGAGAAATCGAACCCTACTTGATATGGTTCGATCCATGATGAGTCAAACTGAGTTACCGAACTCGTTTTGGGGATTTGCAATTCAAACCGCAATAAGATCTTTGAACAATTGTCCCACCAAAGCCACCGAGAAAACTCCATTTGAGATATGGAAAGGAAGAGTTCCTAATCTATCCTACATGAAAATTTGGGGATGTAATGCTTATGTAAAAACCAAAAATGACAATAAGCTAGCCCCACGATCTGAAAAATGTACCTTTGTAGGCTATTCTAACACCCGAGGTTATTACTTCTATAAACCTCAAGAAAACAAAGTGTTTGTGTCTTGTGAGGCTGTCTTCTTAAAAAGAGAATTTATTTCTAAGAGACGGAGTGGGAGAAATTTTGAACTTGATGAAGTTCAAGAGCCACAAACCGAAGTAGAGACGCAAGAAGATGTTCCTTAGTCATCTAACGCAGTTGTCCCTCCTCCACTTAGAAGAACGAGCCGAGTTATTCACCATCCCGATCGATATGTGGGACTTATCGAAGAAGATGGAACACTCGATGTGTTTCTTTTAGAAAGTGACGAGCCCGCCACCTACAAGGCCTCAATCTCTAGTCCAAATTCCTCCTTATGGCCTGATGCCATGAAGTCCGAGATGGATTCTATGCATGAAAACCAAGTTTGGAACTTGGTGGATTTGCCTAAAGGGGCAAGACCTCTTCAATGCAAATGGATTTTCAATGTCAAGAATGGCATAGAAGGACATGATGATGTCTACAAAGCTAGGCTAGTGGCAAAAGGATTTACCCAAGTCCAAGGTCTTGATTATGATGAAACCTTCGCCCCCGTAGCCATGCTAAGATCCATACGGATTTTGTTAGCGATTGCCGCATTTCATGATTATGAGATATGGCAAATGGATGTCAAAACCGCTTTTCTAAATGGGCATTTAGAAGAGGAGGTGTACATGATACAACCCGAAGGTTTTGTCGATCCTAAAAATCCTAGAAAAATGTGCAAACTTAAGAGATCCATTTATGGTCTTAAGCAAGCATCTAGAAGTTGGAATCATCGATTCGATCATGTGATAAAAGAGAATGGTTTCACTCGAAGTATTGAGGAACCATGTTTATACATGAAATTCAGTGGGAGCAATGTTGTGTTCCTAATCTTGTATGTCGATGACATACTACTCATTGGAAATGACATTCCAATGTTGTCTTCTGTTAAGAAGTGGTTAGGTAACCATTTCCAAATGAAGGATTTAGGAGAGGCACAACGCATATTAGGTATCCGGATCCATAGAGATAGATCCAAGAGGATATTGGCACTAAGTCAAGAATATTATGTTGATAAGATTTTCGACGTTTCAGCATGGACAAATCAAAAAGGGGATTGGGACCTATGGTAACTGGGACAATATTGAGCAAGTCTCAATCGCCCTCCGAACTCCATGATGTTGAACGCATGAAGTTGATCCCTTATGCTTCCGCTGTTGGATCAATCATGTACGCCACGATATGCACACGTCCTGATATCTCGTATGCCTTGAGCATGACGAGTAGATATCAAGGAAATCCAGGTGAGAGTCACTGGATAGCCGTCAAGAACATCCTTAAGTACTTGAGAAGAACTAAGGATTCTATCTTAGTGTTTGGAGGAGACACCGAGCTCCGTGTTAATGGTTACACGGACTCAAGTTTCCAAACGGATAGAGATGACATAAAATCACAAGCTGGTTTCATTTTCATGCTCAATGGTAGTGCTGTTAGCTGGAGAAGCTTCAAGGAAGCTGTGGTTGCGGATTCAACAACGGAGGCTGAGTGCATTGCAACATCAGAAGCTGCCAAGGAAGCTGTATGGATCAGGCAATTCACGAAAGGTCTAAGAGTAGTACCTACCGCCAATGATCCCATCACTCTATATTGTGATAATTGTGGGACGATCTTCCAAGCTAAAGAGCCAAAGTCTAGTAATAGATCTAGACATATACTTAGAAAATAACATGTAATTAGAGATTTCAATGAAAGAAAGGAAATTGCGATATGTAAGGTTGGGACGGATGACAATATAGCCGATCCGCTTACCAAGCCTTTATCACAGGCTAAACACAATGGACATATGGTGTCCATGGGTCTTAAACATTTACCAAGTTTGTGTTAGATTTTGAAATGAAATAAAAGTGTTATTTTTGTTCATGTTCATAATCGCATTTGTCTTTTATCTTTTCTTTATACATTGTTACATCCAAACGAGCTGTAAAGACAGTTGAACCCCGTTAAAGTGAACACGGATTAACATTGTATTCGCCCATAGTCACTTACATGAGGTGACGTCTCGAAGTGACTAGAGTGTGATGCGATTGATGGCAAGTTCAAGTGCCATTGAGTCATGTGAGATGACTAGTCGATCACATAGGCAGACTGTTAGGAACACTTTGTCGGGCTAATGACCGCTTATAGAGTTCTGGCAAATTTATATCGCCTGGTCGTGGCGAGAGCTACTATAGTATTCTAATGAGTCGATTCTTTTGACTAAAGACTGTTCGCCTAAGGTGGCACAGTTTCAGATTAACTTTGATTTATGTTACTACGACCTTCGTAAATGGGGTCAAATGGGCATATTTTGGGTTATGATGGCTGTGGCTAGTCGAAAGGAATAAGTGCAATAGGAATTGTCCACTCCTTGTCAGGGTTATAACAATATCTCAAGGCCACTCGAGGAGAAATGAACTGAAAATGCGTGGCCACGCTCGGAAGGTATCCATGGTAGATAATTTCGGTTAATAAGTTATTCTCCAGATCGAGGAAACCACTCTCGATATGATCACTTGAAAGTACGACCTGAAAGACACCTTGCATTGAATGGGAGATCGTAATAGGACAAGAGAATTGGTGACACAAACTTGTCGAGGACAAGTGGGAGATTGTTGGAATATGTGTCCTCCGATAATAATGCGATCACAACTGTTGATAATAATGATCACATGTTTAAATCTCATTTTAAGAATACATGTGGGATGTAATATTTTACAAGTCAACTGGTCCACACATATCGGTAATGATTGGCTGACTAGAGTTTGACATTACTGTCGTGCGACGGTGGTGATCTGTTGATCCCCTTAGGTCATACCTATAGGGAAATACCCTTAATTGATTATTTAATTAATCGTATGCCGATACGAGTTAATTAAATTGCTTAAAATTGACGGATGATTTGTGAGTGAGATTAACGTGTCTTATTGTAATTCGATTATATTAGATACGGTCTAAGTAATCGAATTGTTTTATTACTTGGATAAAATTATTGTTTACGAAACAATTAAAATCGAAATTGTATGAATAATTTATAATAAATATAAGACGTTGAAATTTATAATTTGATAAACCGTTTTGGTACAAGTAATTACGAATTACTAGTCGATTTTGTAAATGACATATTTTATAAGTATGTTGATTTTTAATATGTTAAAAATACATTACATTGTGACATGTCATGTAATATGTTACATGTGACAAAATTGACAAGTGACAAAATAAAATGGACTACCCATTTTATTTTAGGTGTGCCGAAATAATGGAGGGAGTATAAGATTTATATTGTGTTTTTATCTTGAGTGGAAAACACAATAATTAAATCTAACTAGTAGCCATGCAAACCTAGCTTTTGAGAAGAGCAATTTTTTCATGCATTGGCTCCCTCATTACCCATACCCCAACCGGTTTTCCCACAAGAGAAATATCAATGTTTTCTCTTTAATTATTCATTACCTCATATAATAATTTCTAGTGTGTTAGAAATTATACTACTCTCTAAACATTGAAATTTTTAGAGAAATAAAATCTCCCAAAATCATTCCTCTCTTGGCCGAATTACACAAGAGAGAATAAAATTTATTTTGTGTCAATTTTTAAGTGAGACTTGTATTATTTCTAGTACAAATAATATTAGTCATTAAGGGATTTCTTTGGGTATTCACTTTTGGGAGGGATTCTAGTTTGGATCCTTTGTTCATCCATTTTAAGGAAAGCTCAAGAACAAGTAAGAAGGAGATCTTACTTGTGCCCTTTAATCCGAAATCCCAAAGTAAGAAAGACGATTTCTTCTCTTGTCTATTTTAGTTTGCATGCATAAGATCTAGTTTTAATTTTATGACTAAATTAAAATGACACATATATGAATATGTTATATAATGAGATTATTATTTCTAACAGAAAATGATTAGTGATTGAAGCAATCAAATGGACTTTCAACGATGATTCAAGATGATCAAGATATTCAAGAAAGTCAACACAATGATATTATTTTAGCCTTAATCGAAAAATGTAAGTGTAAGTGTAACATTCTCATTCAAGTTAAGTTATAGCAAAACCATGCAACAGTACGTTGTACTGTGGTTTCTGATACTACTGTATGGAGGACGTTTTCAACGAAATGTTTTAAGTGTTAAAACTTTGCAAATTTCAAACCTTAAACATTTGAATCTTCAAAAGCTTGAAATTAATCTGAAATTGTTGAGTCACAAATCCACTTGAATAAACCTCTAGATTTGTGCAAACACCTTTTACATAAATGGTAAGTTGGACTTGTCAAACTTTTAAAGCTAGAAAAGTTTTTTGCCATTTTTGTAAAAGATCACATGTTGAGTGTATTAGCTTAAGTTTTCTGATTTCTTCAATAACTTAAGCCTAAGCCTATAGTCTAACACTTACCATCACTCAAAGCTACTATTTTTATATTGGATTTAATTTCCCTAAGTTGTACTTACTTGAGATCAAATCTACTATAAATAGAGTGTCTTAGTCTCATTTATTTCTTAAGACTTTCCAAAGCATTTATTGTAAAACATTCCAAATCATTTGTGCATTTAAAGCTTTGTTCTTCAAGTGTTTGCAAAACGTTTTTCAGATTTTTAAAGTCTTCATGTTTTCGAAAAAAGCTGTAAACCTCCAAGTATCAGTTCGCTGTATTGTGACATAATGAGTTTGTTCCATGATTCTAATGTTAGATCTTAATTGTGATCTCCATGTTCATTTAGTGAACTCTTGAGATTCAAGATTCTGTAACACCTTGAGATAGAACCCATAAACTCTTTAAGCGGAGTAGCTTTAAGTTTGAGTGCAACCGAAGTAGGTTGGCGAGTTATTTTCATTGTAAGCGGTTTAGTAAGTTTAAGTAAATTTCTAAACAAGCTTTAAAATAACGGTTGGACGTAGGCCTCGGAGTAGAGGCTGAACCAATTTTTAAAATGTCGTTTGTTTGTTCATTTACTTTTACGTTCTTTCACTTTGCTATTTCTCGCTTGTACCTAGTCAAGTTTTGTGTCACAGTCACCTATACTGTGACATAAAACTGTTGTACCTTCTTGTGAACTTGCATTCAATTAAGTTTCTCAAGTCTTGTTGTTCAATATTCTTTACTTAAGTTAATCAATTAACTAAGTTAAGGATAAAACTTTTAAAAGGTACACCTAATTCACCCCCTCCCCCTCTTAGGTGTTTATCGTTTCTAACTCTTCAATTGGTATCAGAGCCTCGTGCTCTTGATATTGCTTAAATCCAAAGAGTTGATCCTATAGTTATGGTCGATTCAAAACACACTAAGTATCCCATTTTTAAGAGAGAAAACTATGCCTGGTGGAAACATCGCAAGGAGCACTACGTGAAAAGCGCGGACTATGAATGTTGGTTAATCATTCAAAAGGGTCCCCTCAAAATTGAAGTGACTAATGCTGATGGCACTAGTACCTTGAAAAGTGAGGATAAGTATGTGGAGGCCGATTATAAGAAAATCGAGAAAAACTTTAAGGCAATGTCCATTATTGAATATGGGATCGGTGACCAAGAGATTAATCGTATATCTGGATGTGCTTTGGCCAAAGAGATTTGGGACACCCTAAACCTTGCTTATGAGGGAACGTCACAAGTAAAAAAACACCGTATTGATGTTCTCATGCAACAGTATGAGATGTTCAATATGGAAAGAGACGAGTCAATTAATAGTTTATCTTCACGTTTTTCTTGGATTGTCAATGACCTTAAGAGTTTAGGAAGAAGTTTTCAATCTGAGGATTTAGTCCGTAAAATTCTTCGCAGCTTAACTGAAAAGTGGCAACCGAAGGTTACGGTTATTGAGGATGCTAAGGACCGTTCATTGCTCACCCTTGATGAACTTATGGGCTCACTTATGGCTCATGAGTTAACTCTCATGAAATATTCTAGTGAAAGCTCTAAAAGGAAAGGACTCTATGGATGTGGGCCCACCAGCACGCCCAGCCGATCTGTGGACATACAACCGTTTTTTGAAAGCCACACTCGGTGGCGTAAAAATTTGCGTTCGACCGAATCGTTTTAGATCGGCCGGTTTCGTCTCGGCAAGGGTCTCGAAATGATTAGAGATGTTCGGAGTTGCCACCAAGCATTTGTGGGATACTTGGAACCCGTTCGAATCCACTTTATACCTCGGTCAAATGAAGCACAAAGCAGTGTTTGACATAGGTATGAAAGATAAGGAATCAGCCCTCTTTAGCATCCTATCTCTAGAATGACTCTCGTACGCCCTGGATAAGGTTGTCCACTATCCAAAGTTTCTGAGTAAGAGGTGAAAGTACGTATTGGGAAGCCCTTTAATAAGACACCCAATCCCGCCCACGGTAGCGGCCTCTACTGATCGATCTTGGTTGGTTGAATGCAAAAGTTGATAAAACGGTTTAAATGCATAAATGCGCATCCAATAGTTTAAACTAAACATGTGAGAGCTTTCTAAGTCGGTTGATTTAATTTAAGTATAAAGTATAAGATGTCGAGTTGGATTTACGGTTGATTTGCATGCAAGACGGAAATTAAACATCCATTTACCAAGTTAGGTTTATGGCACATAACGTGATCCATTTTCTTAGTAAGGCATTTTGAAAATACGGTTTTTGAATGAGCAAATTAGTCGTCTGATCCGTCCTATATCCGGGTTAGCCAAAGTCGAGATCGTCCTAGACCAATGCTAGAAGGGGAACAGACCCTGCATCAGGCAGCCAGAATAGGCGCGAGCCAATTGGCGATGTAAAGGGGTCTCCCCTGGTTTGAAAATAGGAAAAGAAGTGGCCTGTTTAGGCGCGGGTCAGTCAACGGTATTTTGTAAAATGTTTATAAAACATGTTAAAAGATGGGTATTTGAACCCGTTTTGGTTTGAAAGGACCGTTTATGCCGTATTTGTGTTGATTTGAAGAACGAGACTTGAATAATCGACATTGTTTTGACGGTATTCGATGTCGGGTTTGACTTTGTAAGATTGACATGAATAGTTTTGAAAATGAATATGAGCTAATTGTTTTAAGTTCATTTGAATATAATTAGTCGATACTCATCATCGTACTCGGGTTAAAATCCGACATGGTATGTAGAACCAAGGATGACTTTGTGTTGGTGAGTAATACATTTATTTTGAAAATGTAAAGAAATGATGAAAGGCTTTAAAATACCTTCCAAAATGTAAAGAAATGAAATAAAAGGCTTTAAAATACCTTTTAAATGTAATTAACCAAATATTTTCACTGAAACACGAATTAAACCGTAATGGTATTAAGAACCAAGGGAGAAAAATGTTTTATGGTTAAAACTTGTAGAAAATGGTTCGAAAATACTTGAAATGGTAAAAACCGATTAGAAATATGAAAATGAAAATAGGGGAAAACAAGAGACCAAACACGGATTGGACTCGAGGCTGGGTAGGGTGGTTTAGGGCGCGAGCCTACGTGCTACGTAAGTAGCCTCTACCTCAACCAAAAAGTCCAGTTTTGGCTCATTCTTCCCATGTTTTGGACCATGTTATGCATGATTTAGCATGTTATTGTCATGAAACAAGTAAAGACATGATAAAAAAAAAGATTTTTACACCCTCATACTTACATGCTAGGCTTATGGCGAGAAATCGACGTAAGTGTATCAATTCGTTTGGTCGGAAAACTCGGTTTAAAACCGTTTTAGTAAGTAAAATGAGTGTTTTGTTAAGTTTAGTGATGGTGTAGTGGTCGAGATGGTCGGTCAAATGGTTTAATGCACGATGATTGTACCAAACAATCTGTAAGGCTTGTGTTTACGATCGGTAGGTCGTAAACACGTGTCGGATTGTGACTTAGGTAGTCGAGTCTAGAATTTTAAGAGAGAAAAGAGCGGGCGAACGCTCGCGTAACTCTCAAATGGTTGCATTTAAGGGGTATTTATAAGAAAATGAGTGGTTGTGTGAGTTTTGAGCGACGTGGCCACCTGGGCAGCTCAAAGAGGCGCGAGCCACGTCGCACGCCTTCGAGGTGTCTTGTCGCTTTAACACAAATGCAATCATGATTTGGTCTATCCTAGGATTTGTAAGCACATGTTTGGTACTTGACCATGCATGATCCCGGGAAATCTTAACATGGAAGCATTTGAATGGTTTGTTTTTTGTGTTTGACTCAGTTTGACTGGTTGTTGGAGTCGGGATTTGAATTTTTGAGTCGGTTTTGACTCTAGTTAGTGTCATTGCGACCGCGTCGTCATGCATTAAACACTCCAGGTACTTTTGAAAAGTTTTATTTTTGAAATCGTTTTAAGTTTTCCAACGTAAAGTTGTACTCAAACTGTCGATCAAACGCCGCGATTCCAAAGCATGTTGTAGTCCGATAATCATCGGGTGTTTGTTGGAGTCTCATCAGATACTGGGTATCTACAGACTCGCTCTTAATGCTCTCTCAAGTGATGAGAAGAATGAAGATGATGAGTTCGCAATGTTCACTAAAAACATTATTGGCATGATAAATGGTCGAAACTCTCAAAGGTATAACAATAATTTTAGCAAACGTCGTTTTCTAAGAGAAGGTCTAATTCCACTGTTGGTTGCTTTAAATGTGGTGACAAAGGTTACCAAATCAAAGAAGGCCTAAAGTGGAACGATATCAAATCTAAGAAAAAACGTGATTCCGCTAAACGTGAGTACAAAAACAAGGTAATGACTGCTATTTGGGGCATGTCTGATTCGGAAGAGGACGATGTCCTTGAGGATGAATTAGACGCCAAATTTTGCATCTCGTCTAGTTCCTCAAAAGGTGATTCCAAATCCTCAAAGAAAGAAGACACCAAATGTCTTATGGCTCACTCCGCAGACTTAGACTCAGATTCACACCATAAGGTAATTAAGCTCAAGAAAAAGGTTCGATCCTTCTCTAAAGACAAAATTTGTCTCCTCCTAGATCAATTTATTGATAAATGTCGTGTCCAAACTAATAAGTTGGAAGCTATGCAAATCGAAATTGAGGACATAGCTGAGGAAAATGTTATCTTAAAAGAAAGTCTAAATGAGAATGATCAACCTAGTTCCATGTTGAGTCTTGAAAAAGAAATAAAAAAGCTTCGAAAACAAAATTTGTTTTTAGCCAACAAGGTCGATGAAACTGGTGCAACAGATCCCTGCACTGTTGCATCCAGTTCTAACAAAGGAAATGTGTCGTCACTAACTCAAGAACGTGACCAACTTTTGATTGACTTAGCTACTCGTAATAATGAAAAAGATGATCTTGTTAAGATTGCTGAAATGTTGAATGATGAGTCTAGTCTTGTCAAAAGTGCCTTAGATCGAGTCCAAAAATCAAATGATGACCTTCTTGCTCAAATTGAGAATTTGAAAAAGCCTGAACTGACTCATGCTACAGAGGTCTCTATTGTGCATCCGAATCAAGAAAAGAAATAGATACTCTCACTAAATTAGTGTCTTCCTTGACTAAAGAACGTGACTCTCTTCTAGCTGACCTCACATTGTGTCAAAGGGATAACAAAAATTGGAACAAATTGGGTTGTTACTTAATGATGAAGCAAGAATTGCAAAATAAGATTTCGAGGATTTAGGTGAATTGAATCTTAATCATCTTGCTAAAATCGAAACATTGACTAAAGAGCTAGATGAGGCTAAGATGTTTTACTTAAAATGGGAAGGAAGTCGGAATGTTTTGGAGTTTCTCTTAAAACAATCACAAGAATATGAAAAATTTTCAAAGAAAGCTGGACTTGGTTTCAAATGCAACATTAGCACACACTGTTGCACTCGAAACCAGGATCCAAGCAAAACTGACTTCCGAAGAAGAAAGTATGCCGGTCTTCTTGAGTACATCATTTGTAACTATTGTGGCAAAACAGGTCATGAGTTTAATGGTTGTGAAAAAAGAGTCCGTGACTTAGAAAGAAACACTAAAAATGCTAAACAAGTTTGGATCAAGAAAGAGGAAGTCAAGAAAGTCGTTGTCAAGAAGGAACCCAAACTTGTTTGGGTTCCTAAACTAAATGTTTGATTTTTTATTGGCATTAGTGAGAGGCAACAACAGTTGGTACTTAGACAGTGGATGCTCTCGTCACATGACGGGAGATGAAAGCCAATTCCTCTCGCTAGAAGCCTACGATGGTGACATGGTGACTTTTGGCGACAACAAAAAAGGTGAAATCATTGGCATTGGAAAGGTTGGTAAGTTAAAGTCATTGTGCGTGGACAAAATGTTGCTTGTCAAAGGTTTGTAGAATCATCAATGGAAAAACTAGAGAACTCATACTTGAAGTTTAACGTGTCAAAGATGTCTACATGACTAATTTATACTCATTGTCGGGTCAATCACTATCATGCATAAGGGTTCAAAAGAACGACCCTTGGCTTTGGCACAAACGACTTGGTCATGTAAATGCTAAGACACTTAACACCCTCAAGAGACTTGATCTAGTTGACGGCATTCCTAACATTAAGTTTGAATTTAAATCACTTTCTGATGATTGTGTTAAAGGAAAACAAGTTAATTGCTCTTTTAAATCCAAAAAGGTTGTTAGCACTTCTTTACCTCTTGAACTCATTCATATTGATCTATGTGGTCCCATGTGTATTGTGAGTAGAGGTGGAAGTCGTTATATTTGTGTCATTGTAGATGACTTCACAGGATTTGTTTGGCTTCTCTTTTTAAGTTCTAAGGATCAAACATTTGATGAGATTTTAATTTGGGTAAAAAAGATTCAAAACAAATTTGGTTATAAACTTGTCTCATTGATATCCGACCATGGAACCGAATTTGAGAACTTGTCATTTGAGTCTTATTGTAATGAGAATGGTGTTAGCCATAACTTTTCGCCCGCAAGAACCCCACAACAAAATAGGGTTGTGGAATGAATGAATCGAACTCTTGAAAATATGGCTAGGACCATGCTCATAAGCTCTAAAGTTCCTAAGAATTTTTGGGCCGAAGCCGTAAACACATCTTGTTATATTTACAACCGTGTCATGATTAGAAAAATCATTGAGAAAACTCCCTATGAACTACTACGAGGAAGAAAACCTAATCTATCATATTTAAAATGTTTGGTAGTAAATGCTTTGTGCACAATAATGGAAAAGACAACCTTGGCCAAATTTGAAGCTCGTAGTGATGAAGGAGTTTTTGTTGGTTATTCCGATAATAGTAAAGCCTATAAAGTTTATAACAAAAGGACTATGAAAATGGAAGAAAGTGTTCATGTAATATTTGACGAATCTAGTCTTTTTATGTCAAACACACATGTTGATGATGAGGATGATGAATATGATGATGATTTTGAGATTGGTATGACACGACATGATATGGATTAAGTGGTGGAAGAGGCTGAGCAACAGTTGGAGCCACTGTTGCCTGAGGAGGATGTCCAAAATTCAGGGGGAACTAATCATCCTCTTACACAAGATGATGCTAGCTCATTCAGGGGGAATAAGGATGGTGAAGAACAGCCAAATCAAATTATAAATGAACCACAATCACCTCCTTCAAACAATCCTCACGCAACAGTCCCCTCCACTGTCACAGACGAACAAACCGAATCCTCTAATTCACTTATTCCCAAAAAATGGAATCATCAAAGCTCATATCCTCTATCAAACCTAACCAGTGACCTAACCTCTGAAATAAAAACCAGATCATCTCTCCAAAAATTCTGTGCACACAACGCTTTCCTCTCACAAATTGAACCAGACCATGTCACAGTAACCCTGACTGATGAATGCTGGGTGATAGTCATGGAAGAAGAATTGGAGCAATTCAAAAGGAACAAGGTATGGCATCTTGTCCCTAGGCCCTCACAACGTACTGTAATTGGTACACAATGGGTCTTTTGCAACAAGCTAGATGATGTTGGAGAAATCGTAAGGAATAAAGCTAGACTAGTGGTGCAAGGTTTTAACCAACAAGAAGGAATCGATTATGATGAAACCTTTGCACCGGTAGCTAGGCTTGAAGCCATACGAATGCTTTTAGCTTTTGCATCTTATCAAGGTAGAAAGCTTTTTCAAATGGATGTTAAAACCCCATTTTTAAATGGATACCTTGATGAAAAAGTGTTTGTTGAACAACCTCCGGGCTTTGTAAACAACGAGTTTCCCAACCACGTTTTGAAACTTGATAAAGCACTCCATGGTATAAAACAAGCCCGTAGGGCCTGGTATGATAGGCTTTCAAAGTTTCTATTGGAAAATGGTTTCTTACGTGGGTTCGTGGATAAAACGTTGTTTATCAAGTCACAAGGAGACGAACTGTAGCTTGTGCAAGTATATGTCGATGACATTATTTTTAGAGCAACTAACAATGTTCTTTATAAGTACTTTTCTGATTTAATGACTTCCGAATTTGAAATGAGTATGATGGGAGAACTTGGATTTTTTATTGGTCTTCAAATCAAACAAAATGAGAACGGAACAATGATTCATCATCAAAAGTACTTAAAAGAAATGCTAAGTAAGTTTGGGTTGACTAATTCTAATCCTATGCCTACACCAATGATGCCTAAAATCAAGCTTGATAAGGACGAAAATAGTAAGAGCATTAGTGAAAAGGTATATCGAGGTATGATCGGTTCCTTACTTTACTTAACCGCTAGTCGACCACAATTTAGTGTGTGTTTTTGTGCCCGTTTCCAAGCAAATCCTAAGGAATCACATTCAAAGCCGTTAAACGAATTTTTAGGTATTTGATTGGAACACAAGGGCTATATCTTTGGTACCCTACTCACTACGAACTAGATCTTGTAGGATTTTCGGATGCGGATTATGCCTGTGACATATTGGATAGGAAAAGCACTTCGGGCATTTCTACGTTCCTAGGACTATGTCTCATCTCATGGGCTTCTAAGAAGCAAAACACCGTTGCATTTTCCACGGCCGAAAGTGAATATGTGAGTGCCGCTCTTTGTTGTGCACAAATTCTTTGGGTACGTCAACAATTGCATGATTATGGCTTTATTTTCGAGACTACTCCCATATTTTGTGACAATACTAGTGCAATCAACATATCAAAGAATCCTATACAACATTCACGTACTAAACACATCGACATAAGACATCATTTTTTACGTGATCAAGTTGAAAAGGGTAATATATGTCTAAGCTTTTGTAAAACGGAAAATCAAATTGCGGACTTTTTTACAAAACCGTTAGAAAGAGAACAATTCGTAAGACTTCGGTCGGAAATTGGTTTACTAGGTGACATGTAGCTAAATTAAATTATTTTTTCCAATGATTGATTAGAGGTTGGATTCACATGTAAATAAATTTGGCTAAATTGTTTAAATGCATGCAAAGTGTCGAACAAAATAAATCAACAATGTCTTTGTGCATTAGAGTTAATTATTGCATTGAGCCTAAATAACCACTTTATGTCAAATAAAAAACAAAGCCTACAATCCTAGACCTAACCTCTCAACACTCAACCGCCCATTACCATTACTCTCCCCTAGTTAATCACACCGACCCCATAAATTATCTCCCATATACCCACATTAAACTCCCTATTATCCACTAAACAAAAAAACCCCCCTTTACCTTTTTCGAACTCCCAAACCGTCAAAACCCCTTCCTTTGTCAATAATTCAAATGTCTTCAAAACCAAAATTTTCAAAGGAAGTTCCCTAACTCAGAAACACCTTTTATCCAAAATACATTGCCAAAAAGAAAATGCCTCCCAAATCCGCTGCCGAAACCGATGATGCTATCCCTGCTACTGCCAAGGCCACTGTGGCACGAAAGAAAACAACTGCCAAAAGAGGTGGTGGTCGGGGCAGAGGAGGTCGTGGTAGGAGACCTCCAATCTCGCTCCACTTGGATGCTGAGGTGGACATTGGCACCGATGAGGAAGAACTTGGTTCTAAGGGAACCGAAAAAGATGACAAAATTAAAAAGGAGAATGAAGCTGTGAAGTCGGGTGAAAAAGAGGGTCACTCAAGTGAAAAGAAAGAGGGGGAACTTGAAGAAGAAAAATCAAAAGAAAGTGAGGAAAAATCAGAGGGAGATGAAGAAAAATCAAAAGAAAATGAGGGAGATTCAAAAGAAAGTCAGAAAAAATCAAAAAAAAAAAAAAAGAATCAAAAGAAAGAAAGAAAGATTCGAAAGAAAAGAGGGACCAAAGTGCTGAAGTTAATGAGAGTGACAAGGAGAAGAGTGTTGAAGTTGAAATTAAGAAGGAATGGAATGATGATGATGTCCTCTTAAAAGACTTGGTAAATGAAAAAGTGGAGGAAAATGTGCCGGGACAGATGGATGCAACAAAGGCTCCCACTGTTGAAGAAGAAATCGGTCCTAATGCCGAGAAAATTGATAAACCCCCAAAAATTGATTCAACAAAGACGGTGCATGTTGAACAAATTGTTGATGTTGAGGATCTAGGAGATGCCGAGTAAATGTTCGATGATGGGCTTGACCCATTAGTCTTAAAACCGGCCTCTAGAACCCGGTCTAAGAGGAATATGGTCGAGATCGTTTGTGATGACGATGATGTAACACCAGAAGCATCCCCACCAAAACCCAAAGTAACTCATAGGAAAAGGGGATCCGGTTCAAATACCAAGGCACCCAAACGGCCTCGTTATCATCGGGATTTGCCAAGTGTAAATGAGGATGAGATTATTGAGGAGAAGGTTCCGCTAAATACATGCATGGATTTAGTTGTTGCTTCTTTTGGAGAATCATTCAAGAACGATGTCCTCAACCATCTCAATTCAATTGGTCTTCTAGAGGAGGTACTCAAGCTATGCCACGGTATGCTGATCTGTTGCTTTTACAGTGGAAGGAGATACAAAAAGTCTTGGTATGATACTTCTCTTGCCTTCAAATATTTCGAGGAAGCAATGTATGCACAGGGTTGAGTGAATCTGTTGGACAAGTATAGTCCCATGTACTTATCCGAGGTCATTCAATTCTATGCAACAGTCAAGGTAGATGTTGCATCTGGAACCCTCTCAGCTTATATAAATCAAAAGCCATTTGTCTTAACAATCGACCAACTTGCTGCCCATCTTGATGTGTGTGATGTCGAGCTTACGTACTTTCCCAAACGTGATTGGGGAGAAATTGACGAGGTACCATCTACCCAAGTCATGAAGGTTCTTCGACCTCATGATGACAATGGCCCAACCAACATCTATGCCCTCGAATTATCCGCACCCGTTAGGTTTATCTTTAACCTTGTTTTCCGCAACCTCATCCCTAATAACAATAGACGAGGGAGATGCTCCCTCCTTGACATGCTCCTCGTCCACCATATCATCAAACACAAACCCATAAACCTTCCTCGTCTTATGTTTCATCGCATTCATGATATGTCCACTGAATTTCAAAGCGGGAATTTCGACAAGAATGCCGTAGTGCGTTATGGTATGTGGCTATCCATCATATTTGTGAAGGAGAGGTTGGTTTTAAAGGGAAGTCCTGCAATTGAGAAGTTGAGTGATGAAATGACACCGGGTCTTCTATCTCGGATGAATATGGAAATAAAGGATAGGAAATTAGAGCGGAAAAATCAGTCCGGAAGTGGTGCTACGATGGGTTTTACTGTTGAATTGGGGGTGGTGCTTGCAAAATTGGATCAACTTATGGGGCTTGTTAATCATTTGTTCAAGGAAAATGCCAAGCTACGGGATGAGGTGGCTGATCTTCATACCATGAATGAGGATCTATTTGAACGTCTTGATGATAAGAAGCCATAATTCGCGGCTTAAGCTCATGCCTTCCTAACCCGTTTATCTCTTATCATCTTTTGGCTCTTTCTCTTTAAAACTCTTATGCACTTGTGGATGTTTATTTTTATCTTGCTTGAACAATTTATGTGTGTTTTAAATCGTCTGGCCAAACTTGAACATGTTTTCTCCTCCCTTGATGATGTCAAGAGGGGGAAGTAGTTCAAACTATGCTTATGTGTGATCTCTTAACTCTTAGGCTAACGTTCACCGTAATTATGTCTTAGCTACCATGATTAGATGTTTTACTTTGGCCAAGCATGTTGCACCCTTCGAATACCTTGATCATGTTTATAAATTATGCATATGTTAAAATGACCAAAGACCGACTAACCTTGGGCTAAGGGGGAATATCACACATGTTTGGACTTGTCATCATCAAAGGCGGAATTTGTTAGAACACATTGAGTTGATGATGCCAAGTCCCCTTGTTATTTGATTGTTTGCTTTTAGTTGAAAATGATTAGTGATTGAGGCAATCAAATGGACTTTTAACGATGATTCAAGATGATCAAGATATTCAAAAAAGTCAAGACAATGATATTATCCTAGTCTGAGTCGAAAAATATAAGAGTAAGTGTAACATTCCCATTCAAGTCAAGTTATGGCAAAACCATGCAACAGTACATTGCACTGTGGTTTATGTTACTACCGTATGGAGGACGTTTTCAACGAAATGTTTTAAGTGTTAAAACTTTGTACATTTCAAACATTAAACATTTGAATCTTAAAAAGCTTGAAAACAATCTGAAATTTTTGAGCCACAAATCCACTTGAATAAACCTCTAGATTTGTGCAAACAACTTTTACATAAATGGTAAGTTGGAGTTGTCAAACTTTTAAAGCTAGAAAAGTTTTTTGCCATTTTTGTAAAAGGTCACATGTTGAGTGTATTAGCTTAAGTTTTCTGATTTCTTTAATAACTTAAGCCCCAAGCCTATAGTCTAACACTTACCATCACTCAAAGCTACTATTTTTATATTGGATTTAATTTCCCTAACTTGTACTTACTTGAGATCAAATCCACTATAAATAGAGTGTCTTAGTCTCATTTATTTCTTAAGACTTTCAAAAGAATTTATTGTAAAACATTGCAAATCGTTTGTACATTTAAAGCTTTGTTCTTCAAGTGTTTGCAAAACGTTTTTCAGATTTTTAAAGTCTTCATTTGTTTTCGAAAAAAAGCTGTAAACCTCTAAGTATCAGTTCGCTGTACTGTGACATAATGAGTTTGTTTGATGATTCTCATGTTAGATCTTAATTGTGATCTCCATGTTCATTTAGTGAACTCTTGAGATTCAAGATTCTGTAACACCTTGAGATAGAACCCATAAACTCGTGAAGCAGAGTAGCTTTAAGTTTGAGTGCAACCGGAGTAGGTTGGTGAGTTATATTCATTGTAAGGGGTTTAGTAAGTTTGAGTAAATTTCTAAACAAGCAATAAAATAACGGTTGGACGTAGGCCTCAGAGTAGAGGCTGAACCAATTTTTAAAATGTCGTTTGTTTGTTCATTTACTTTTACGTTCTTTCACTTTGCTATTTCTCGTTTGTAACTAGTCAAGTTTTGTATCACAGTCACCTATACTATGACATAAAACTGATGTACCTTCTTGTGAACTTACATTCAATTAAGTTTCTCAAGTCTTGTTCTTCAATATTCTTTACTTAACTTAATCAATTAACTAAGTTAAGGATAAAATTTTTAAAAGGTACACCTAATTCACCCCCTCCCCTTCTTAGGTGTTTATCGTTCCTAACTCTTCAGACATGTTGGATCTTATTAACATCTTCTCAAATCGTTTTGATGCCAATATCTCGGAGGTGGATAGGAGAAGGGCTATTGCCTTTTGCCTAGTGCATGCTTACCTCCTTGTTATTGCTTTTAAGAATAAAGGGTCAAGATGGTATGGTAGCATGACCCTTGTGCATGTTCTTGAGCAAATGGAGCACGAGTGGGATCCATCGTGGTTGGTGCTTGGCGAGATTGTCCAAACTTTGGACAAGAAGGGTTCTTGTGGAGAAGCTACTTTGTTTGGATCTCCAAGGATCCTCCAAGTATGGCTCATAGAGAGGCTAAGGTATGTTGAGCCTCCGGTTGATGCTTCTTCTTACTCCTTTCGTCACCTTACTATGAGGAAGAAGTTGTATTCGGATAGCTTTGCGTCCATCGAGGCTTATTAGACCTCAAAATTGATGGAGGAGGGCGGTCCTCATATCCATTGGGTGGTGCTGTGGTGGAACTTGAGATCCTTCACGGGGTTGCCCGTTCCAGCCGCTTGTTCTTGCTCCTTTTGATGGTTGTGGGCTTGAAGGTTGCTTCCTTCATCTATCCGAAAAGGGTTATGAGGCAAATGGGCCGTCAACAAAAGATGCCCGCTCAAGATACTCTCGTCCAAAAGAGCGTTTTTCAAAACTCCGAGCTTGTGGATATTTTTTAGAGGTGGTGGGCCACTCGACCAATTTGGGAGGTGCCAAAGCCCGCTTCAATGACATGGGTGACTCCCACTTATGTCAAGTGGTCAAGAGCTCGAACCTTGGAATAAAGTTCAAAGTTCCGCAAAGATGAAGTCATTGACTTGAAGTATAAGGAGGTTAACAAGGTAAACCGCGCCTTCTTTGTCGACTTTGCCGATGACTTAGCCAGGATGTGGTGAGGCCACCAAAGAGGAGGAGCTTGGGTCCCAAAAAGATGGTGAGCCGTGTGTGGGCTCGGCTTGGGCCGAGCATGGGGTCTTATAAGAGACCGGATGCCGTTGCCGTTATGGATCCGTTGAGGATCTGTTCCGAAGAGGAAGCCCATGCTAGGCGGGCTAACAAGAAGAACAAGGGGAGGATGTAACCCGAGGGAAAAGCCAGGGGAAGAATGAAAGAGTTAAGACCCCCAATACCGACTTTATTATTATGTCGTATTAGTGTTTGTGTGTTTTTATTATGTTGTATTAGCTATGTATTGTGTGTTTTTGTACTAGCATTACTATGAAATATGTCTTAGTCGACACTCTAGCTACGCAAGTAGTGGACTTGCTTAGCTTTATTTGTTGTCAAGTTCGTAATCGTTCTCATTATTAATTAAATAGGAGGATTGCTTGTGTTAAAAAACATTTGTGAACGCTTGTTGTTTCTTCCGTCCATCTCGTAAAGGCAATTGGGTTTGAATTATCCTAAACATTGCACATTTGAAGGGGATTTTTGTGGGAAGGGAGAAGACTCTATTTTTGTTCTTTATTTTGTTTTGTGGAGTAGGAATGTTTCTCCCCCTTTTTTTGGAATTTGTATTGGTGATTGTGTTTTTTTTTGTGGGCATGGTTGTATCCTTCTTGTGTAAGAAAGTATTACCTACGTATTCACCTAAAGAGGTGAAATCAAATCATGCTCTTAGTTCCGGTGTTTTTTTTATTGTTTAGGTTTTGTGGTTATATCCCTCTTGTGTAAGAAGGACTGCCTACGTATCCACCTGAAGAGGTGAAATCAAACCGTGCTCGTTGTTCAGGTGTTTTGTTTGAGTTCAAATGGATGTTGCCTTTGATAGATAAAAGGTTGATTAAAACATGGCAAGGTGCCGTAGCTTAGACTCGATTAAACATGTAATTTCAAATCAGAACATTTTGAGGAATTGACTTGAAAGGGAAATTGCGGTTACTAGTTGTGAAACTAGGGAAAGGTTGTTGGTTGTTAAGGTTCAAGGGTAGTATTTATTGAGTTGGTATAGGTTGGTCGGGTTTGTAAAATCATCCCCGTCTAGGTCACTCAATCTCACTGCCCCCCCACCCCCGAAAGAATTTTCTTGACCAGGTATGGCCCGTCCCAATTGGGTTTGAACTTCCCCCTCGGATCGACGGGTAATGGTGCTCGAACCGACTTGAGGACTAAGTCGCCGTCTTTGATGTTTCTGGGTTTGACCTTTTTTTTAATGCCCGTTGTATACGTCGTTGGTATAGCTAGACGTTGTGTAAGGCGTTGATTCGTCGTTCGTCTAGGAATGTGAGTTGTTCGAACCTTTGACGAGTCCATTCCGCCTCAGGGACTTGACTTTCTAGTAGGATGCATAGAGATGGAACTTCCAACTCCACTGGTTGTACTGCCTCCATACCGTATGCTAGGTAAAAGGGTGTTGCTCCTATTGGTGATCGAATGGAGGTTCAGTATCCCGAGAGTGCGAATTGGAGTTTGCTCAGCCAATCGCGGTAATTGTCTTGCATCTTTTTTATGATGGTGACTAGTGTTTTGTTTGCTGCCTCTAAAGCTCCATTGGTTTGGGGATGATAGGGGGATGATCGGTGTCGTTTGATTTTGTATTTGTCTAGCAAGGCTTGTGTTTCAGCCCGGAAGTGGGAGCCTTGGTCGCTGATGATTTCATGGGGTACCCTATATCTGCATATGATGTTATCTTGGATGAACTTGGCCACTTGTTTGGCGGTCAAGGCTGCATAGGATTATGCTTCCATCCATTTGGTGAAGTAGTCGATCACGACGAGGACAAAGCAATGCCCTTTGGTGCCTATCGGGTTAACTTTTCCGATGGTGTCGATGCCCCAGTTCGAGAAAAACCAAGATGATGTCATGGTGTATAAAAGGGATGGTAGTATGTGTTGTATATTGGCGAAGATTTGGTAATTGTGGCAATGCTTGACGTAGTTTCTGCAATTGGCTTCCATGGTGCTCCAGTAGTAGCCTAACCGCATGATTTTTCGGGCTAGCAACATTGCGCTCATGTGAGGGCCACATTCTCCATCGTGGACCTCTTCCATAACTGTCTTGGCTTTGTGGTGATCAACGCAAAGGAGAAGGATCCCTTGGGGTGTTCTTTTGTATAGTTTTTCTTGGTTTATCACGAATTGTGATGCAAGTAAACGGATGGCTCTTTATCCTCTTGTATCAGAGTTAGGAGGGAATTCGTTTTTGGTTTTGTAGTTGAGGATAGCTTGGTACCAAGGTTCAACAAAGTTATCCTCGTCGTTGTTGATGGCGCATATGTGGGCTGGTTCGCTCCTTCTCTCGACACCATGTCATGTCGTCGGGTATGTTGACGAGCGCGGAAAGTTTTGCTAGGGCATCAGCAAATTGATTTTTCTCCCGTGGCAAGTGGAAGTAGTCGATTTGGTCGAAAAATTCGGCCTCCTGGTTAATTTTTGCTTAGTATGGTGCTAAGTTGTCACTTCGGATTTTCCATGATCCGGACACTTGACTGATGATGAGCGAGAAATCGTCATGGACCCTCAACTTTTTGATGCCAAGTGTTATGATTGCTTGTAGGCCGATGAGGCATGCTTCGTATTCGGCGGCATTGTTGGTGATGGCGAAGTCCAGTTTGACTGAGATCGGAACGTGTCCACCTTCTGGTGATATTAGAAGGATTCTTACCCCGAAGCCTCTTAGGTTTTATGCACCATGGAAGTATAGGTCCCATGCGTCGGTGTCGGCACAAAGGATGTCTTCATCTGGGAGTGACCATGTGTCAGTCGTTGGATCCTCGTTGACGGAATTTTCTGCGAGGAAATCGACGACTGCCCTTCCCTTGAAAACCTTGAGGGGTACGAATTTGAGGTCAAATTCGGATAGCATGAGTGTCCACCTAGACATCCTTCCGTTTAGCACGGGCTTTTCGAAGATGTATTTGACAGGGTCCATCTTGGAGTAGATGTAAACCCTGTAGCTGAGCATATTATGTCATAGCTTCTTTGTCGACCAAACCAGGGCAAGGCGTGTCTTTTCCAGTTAGGTGTATCTTGTTTCTTATTCGATGAACCTTTTGCTGATATAGTAGATGGCTCGTTCTTCACCGTCGACTATTTGTGCTAGCATTGCTCCCATGGGTATGTCGGTGAAAGTCAGGCATAGGGATAAGGGAATTCCCTGCTGAGGTGGCATAAGGACAAGAGGTTTGGATAAGGCTTCCTTTATCATGTCGAAAGCCTTTTGACAATCATCGTCCCAATCGGTGTGATCGGAGGCGCGGACCTTCTTGAAGATTGGTTCACAAATCATAGTGAGCTTGGCTATGAAGCGGCTGATGTATTGGACTTGACCAAGAAATCCCCGAATCTCCTTCTCGTTCTTAGGCCGAGGCATTTGTTGGAGAGCTTTGATTTTGGTAGGATCAATTTTGATGCCTCTTTTGCTGAGGACGTGTCCCAGGAGTTTTCCGGAGGTGACCCCGAATGTAAATTTCTGAGGATTTAGTCTCATGTTGTATTTTTGAAGGCGAGCGAAAAATTTTCGAAGGGCGCTGATGTGGCCGTCTCGCTCTTTCTATTTGACGATCATGTCATTGAGATATACCTCCACTTCCTTGTGCATCATGTTGTGTAGGATAAAGGTGGCGGTTCTTTGGTAGGTTGCTCCGGCGTTGATTAGACCCAAGGCCATAATAGTGTACCAATATGTACCCCACTGTGTAGTGAATGCGGTTTTGTGCATGTATTCCTTAGCCATCTTGATTTGGTTGTACCCAACATACCCGTCCATGAATGATAATAGGGCGTGCTCGTTGGTGTTGTCTACCAGGATGTCGACATGTGTTAGAGGGAAGTTGTCTTTTGGACATGCTTTGTTTAGGTCTCTGAAGTCCACGCAAACCCGAATTCTGCTGTCTTTCTTGGGTACGGGGACTATGTTAGCGACCCAGTCAGAGTATTTGGAAACTTTGATGAATCCGGCTTTCAATTGCTTGTCTACCTCTTCCTTGGTTTTCAGGGCGCATACAGCGCAACTTTTGTTTCAAGGGCTTAGCTCCGGGTTTAATGGGTATCCTGTGCTCTGCAATCTCTCTGTCGATCCCAGGTAGGTCTTTGTAGGACCATGCGAATACGGCCTTGTATTCGAGCAAGAGGTTGATGAACTGTTGTCTTTCCAAGGGGTCAAGGGTGGTCCCTATCCTAAGCTCTTGAGTTGCATTGTCGGTCCTAATGTTGATGGGTTCGGTCTCCTCAATGATAGGTGTCTTATTTTCTTGTTTGTCAAGTTCTTTAGCTAGGTGAGATGGGCAGTCACTCAAGTCAAATTCCTCATATTCGTTCAGAATTGCATTGTAGCTAAATAGAGACGAGTCGTAAGCAAACTTAGCATTCATTAAGTCAACCTGAGCGAAAATCTCGGTCATACATCTCATGGGCAGTCAGAGGCAACACTGTAGAGGAGGAAGCCCCTGGAACAAGCTCCAGGTTGCTACCTTCTGCGGGAGTAGGGGTTACTTTAGTTGACTCGACCTTTGAGACAGCGACAAGTTTGTGATAAAGTAGTGGAAAAGGGACTTTAACCGGGGCGTCGGAGGCCTTAGGACTTAAGACAGACTTTGACTCAAACTTGTCATCAGACTCAGACTCAAACCCAGTCTCGTCTTCACTTCCCTCTTTGAACATGGGGCCTTATCCAGTTGTGATTTTGAGAATGCGGCCTTGACGATCAGTCCACTTGACAGTCTTCCTCCAGCCTTAGATAACTTTCTCCAGGTCAGCATCAGAGATTAAGGTAGTGGGATTGAACTAGTTCTCTTTGAGAGAAATGTTGATGATGTCCTCATAGTTGAGGTGCTTGATGTTGTCTTCTTCGAAAAGGAGGCTCACGACATGCCCGTCTAGGCAAGGGGTTGATTCAAATCTGGTTGACGCAACTTTGGTGTTGTCGGGGATGAAGTAGCAGTCTTGAAAGACTCCCACACCCGGGTGCTTGCCCTTTGCTACGGGGTCATAGATTGGCTCAGGGAAGCCGTTGTAAAGATCAGATTCTCCCTCAGGGACGAAGTAGCCATTGAGAGTCAAGTGATAGGGGCGGAGGATGACTCCTTGCTTTTTGCGCTTCCGTACTAGGAGACCCATTTCCTGGATGTCTTTATCAGTTGGCTCGTAGCCCAGCCCGAAGGGGATGTTGGGGACCTTGGCCTGTTTAGGGGACACAAGGTGCTTTTTTGTGGGTTGAGAGGCAGGCCCAGGAAATAACCCTGGTGCATCAAGATGCGGTTGACTGTGAGATTCGAGAACGGATCGCAATCAAAAGGCATTGGTTCATCAGTTAGGGCATTCACCGCTTGAAATCCCCACATTTCGTTGTCGTCCTCTTCGATGACTTGATAGGCGATTCCCTTATTCATAATAGCCTTGATCGGGGATGCAGGAATTGTGATTGTTTTCCCGTTTAAGGGGACCTTGATTTTCTGATGGAGAGTTGAGGTGACGGCCTTAGCGGCATTAATCCAGGGGCGCCCTAGAAACATGTTGAACGACGCATTGATATCGACCACTTGAAAACTGGCTTGTCTCTCCAGAGGTCCCGTTACGATGGTCAGGGTGACGAGTCCTGCGACCTTACAATGGGTGTCGTAATAAGCGCGAACTCCTTGATTGGCCAGGATTAAGTCAACTTCCTTGATCCCAAGTCTATGAGTTGTTTTGAGGGGAATGACGTTAATTGCAGACTCGTCATCCACCAGGACCATGGGTACGTTTTTCTTCAGGCACTGTACAGTGATGTACAAGGCCATGTTATAGTTAGATGCGAAAGGAGGGATATCTTCGTCGGAGAATATGACCGGGTTATTCAAGTCAGGGACATCCCTGGTCATATGAGCGACCACTTCTTCAGGAGAGGAGGTGGAAGGCACTGTCAACTTCCCTAAGGCTTGAAGCAAAGCCTGATCGTGCTCAAAGGACGTGCCGATCAGTTGCCAAATGGATATTTCGGCCTTGGCCTTTTGGAGTTGTCTGAGAATCGAGTTCTCGGGAACCCTTGGTTGAATGTCCACGTCCGGGATGATTCGGTCATTTGTTGTTGGATTATTTGTTGTGTTTTTTGGGTTCCGGTAAGGGCGTACAGATCGAGTAAGGTGATCATTCTCTTTGGCTTGTTTTCCCTTTTCCGAGACCATGTAGACATCCTCTACGTCGTCTCTCCAGATACTGTTGATTTCGGGGTCGCGAGGGTACGAAGGAGGGGTATTCCTCGGGGGATAGTTTTTGCGAGAGAAGCTTTTGTGGGGGTAATTATTGTGGGGTTGATTATTGTGAGATTCATTATTTTGCGGTGCATGCCAGAATGGTCGCGGGAGTAATCCCTTCTGGAATTGGGAGTTTTTGGTGCTTGGAGGACTCTCCCTTGGGCGCGGTACAGGTGTTAGTGGGTTAAAAATCAGCCGGTGGTAAGCATCCTTAAGTCGGGTGATCCTTTCCGAGAGACTGGTTATGGCTTCTTTAACTTGCTGAATTATGGTGAGCATGGTTGCGGCGCTAAATACGAATATCCCGTCCGGGGTGTCCTTTTCCAAGGCATTCACCTCGTCCTCAATAGGCAGGATGAGGTGTGAGTAATCCAAAGTTAGCTCGTCATCGGAGATGGCGTGGATTCCCAAGGGGTTTTTCTTGTTATTTGGTTTTGCTGGCGGAGGTAAGGGTAATTCTCCTTTCTCAATCATATGTTGAATGGCGTGCTTCAGCTTGAAGCAAGCTTCTATGTCATGGCCTTTGCCTTGGTGATATTGGCAATAGGCATTAGGGTTCCAAAAGCGGGTTTTCCTTGCTTCAGACGGGTCCGAAGTGGGGCCGATTGGCGGCAGCTTCCCTTTGTCCATGAGCCTTTTTAGGACGCTAGCATAGGTTGATCCTAAGTTGGTAAATGTCCTTTGAGGATGCTCAGTTTGCTTTGTAGTTGGTTTGAGGAGGTTGACCTCGTCAATTTTGTTTGCTTGACCGTAAGGACGAGATCCAGTTGTTGTAGATCCCTGATAGCCTCTACCTGTAGTTTTGGCCAAAACGCCCTTGCGCAGGTCATCTTCAATACGGATCCCGAGGATTTCCAGATCTTGGAAGGTTTTGATGTTCTGATACCTCAGCAGGTTGGCATAGACTGGGTGGAGATTGTTGACAAATTTCTCCACCAAGTTTGATTCGCTCGGTTTACTGACTAATTGGGTGCTCACCCTCCTCCAACGGGTTAGGAATTCGGTGAATCCCTCTTTGTCATTATGAGTCAGGAGCTCAAGAGTGCGGGTGTTGGCTTGGATTTCGACGTTGTCGGCGTATTGTTTAGCAAATTCGATGGCGACTTCATCCCAAGTGGTATTGCTTTTTGGGTTGAGGTAATAGTATCATTGGTGGGGAATCGACTCCAAGGAGGATGGAAAGATCCGGGTGAAGAACTCCTGTTTGACTCATTTGATGGACATGTAATCCTTGAAGGCCCGGATGTGATTGAGTGGGTCCTCGACCCCTTTGAACTTAGGTACATCAGTTAAGGTAAAGTTGTCAGGCAGTTGATCCCCGACGGGCTCGAAGCTTCGATTGTTTTCAAGGTGAACGTTGTTTCCACAGGCTAAGAGTTGCTCTTCCAAGAGCTTAAACCTTTTCTCAGTTTCGGTTAAAGGCAGAGTATTATGTTCTCCGGTTTCCTTGTTTTGCAGGGTGTCGATACGGGTGTCGACACGGTTTAGAGTGACCTTAAGGGTTGTGAGCAGGCTGGCTAGCTGAGCAGTTGTGAGATCCGACATGGTTTAACGACTAAACACAGAGAGCACAAAGGATGGAAAGACACTTTGGACTCAATGAGACGAGGGCGAGCGTGTGTGGTGCCTCGGTGCTAACTTGATTGATGGTGCGACGATGTTGACCGAACCTTGACTCGCGTTCAATGTAACGACGTAACGCCATTGAACGAGTCTCAATGTGAGATGACTCATAAGTAAAGACCCATAAGTACGTTTGCTTTGACTCGATAGACACGAGGCGAAATTGGAGTGGTGGACTGAAATTTTCGAAAATAGAAATTTTCAAAAAGATTCATTTGTTGTTTTACGGACGATCTCCGCAGAGTAGGGATCTTCAAAGAGTCGGCCAGTTGAAAAGGGTTGTCTTAGGTTTGTTTTCAAAAGTCGGTTTGAGTTGAAGTTGCGGGGCCTTTAAAAACGATATGTTGTTTCCGAAGACGGCTTTTTTCGAAATCCAAAATCGTGCGTTTTGTAAATCGAGGTTTGAGAAGGGTTTGAAATTGTTGTGGTCTCGAGGACGGTGTGTTATCCTCGGGATTTGAAAAGCCTCGAAAAAGGTGTGTCATTTTTGGGTTTTGAAAGGGCCATTATGTTGGCGCAAAACGGTTTAAAATCCATGTTTCGAAAGGACCATTATGACGGTGTAAAAAGATGTTTTTGAAATGGTTGCGAAAACCGGTTTGAAAATAGTCATTACGATGACATAAAAAGGTGTTTTTTGACACGGTTGTAAAAAATGGTTTGAAAATCGTCATTATGACGGCCTAAAAAGGTGATTTTGAAACGGTTGTAACAACTGGTTTGAAAATCGTCATTACAAAGGCATGAAAAGGTGGTTTTGAAACGGTTGTAAAAACCGGTTTGAAAATCGTCATTACGTCGGCCTAAAAAGGTGCTTTTGAAACGGTTGTAAAAACCGGTTTGATAATCGTCATTAGGACGGCATAAAAAGGTGTCCAACGGTCGGCGAAAGACCGAGGTTTGAAACGGCCATTATAACGGCGCAAAAAGGTGTTTAAAAGTTTGGAAATGACAGGGAAGGACTTATGATCACATAGCACATAAGCACTCGGAGTTAATTATATTATGCATAATGTTGACACGGGTTTTGGCTTAATAAGGGTGGCTACACACCAAGCAATCAATCCCCGGTTTTCAAGAGGGATACCAATCCAAACAAAATGTGTAAGGAGGGTGCCCTAGCCTCGTGCACGAAGGAAATGAATGCTCTTTGACGAAATAGAAATGTGTAACGCCAATGGTAGGCTTGACGCAATCGGGATTCGAAGCGCTGGAAAGAGAAAAATAAGGCTGACGGGACAAGCCAATTGGTCGGTAAAAGTTAGGTTATGGGCCCGGACAAGGAACCCGACTTATGAACGTAATATCAATTAATGCATTTCAACCAAGACCTCGTTCGAGTCTCGCCATCTAGGGATTGCAAAGACACAAGTGTCCTAGTTTTCCCCAGCGGAGTCGCCAATCTGTGGAAAGGGTCCACCTGCACGCCGGGCTAATCTGTGAATGTACAGCATTGAAAAGCCACGCTCGGCGGCGTAATAGATTCTTTCGATCGGATCTTTTTAGATCGGTCGGTTTCGTCTCGGCAAAGGTCTCGAAATGATATATAGATGTTCGGAGTCGCCACCAAGAAATTATAGGATGCCTGGAAACCGTTCGAGTTCACTATAAGTTAGGTCAATCAAGGCAAAAAGCGGTGCTTGACATAGGTACTAAAGAAAAGGAATCATCCCTCTTTAGCATCTTATCGCTTGAATGACTCTTTTTCGCCGAGGATAAGGTCGTCCACTATCCAAAGTTTCTGAGTAAAAGGCGAAGGTATGTATTGGGAAGCCCTTTAATCGGACACCCAATCCTGCCCGCGGTAGCGGCCTCTACTGATCGATCTTGGTTGGTTGAATGCAAAAGTTGATAAAACGGGTAAATGCATGAATGCGCATCCACAAGTTTGAACCTAACATGTGAAATTTGCTATGTCGATTGTTTATCCAAATATGAAGTAATTGATGTCAAGTTAGATTTAATGTTGATTTTCATGCAAGACGGAAATTAAACATCCATTTACCGCGTTAGGTTTATGGTGCATAAAGTGATCCATTTGTCTTCGAAAAGTGTTTTGCAAATACAAAGTGTAAAATGTGGACTCGTTAATCTGACATGTCTTGTATTCGGGTTAACTGAAGTCGGGATCGTCCTAGACGAGTGCTGGAAAGGAAACAAAGCCTGCATCAGGCAGCCTGTTAAGGCGCGAGCCATAAGGCGATGCAAGGGAGCCTGTTTAGGTTCGAAACAGGAAATCAGAGGGCCTGTTTAGGCGATGACCCAAAGGGGTGTCTCCTGGTTCTTGAAAACGTTTGTGAAACCATTTGTAAAAGGGTGTTAGTACCCGTCTTTGTTGGAAAAGGTCGTTGAGACCGCTTTTGTGCCAATATGAAGAACGAGACTTGAATAATCATCATTATGTTGATAATATTCGATGTCGGGTTCGGTTTTGTAAGCTTGACATGAATAGTTTTGTAAGAAAAGATGCAGAAATGTTTGATATGAACTAAGTATGTTAAGTTCATTGCTTTGTAATTGAAATGTAAAAAGATGCTTGATATGAACTATCTATGTAAAGTTCAAGCTTTGTAATTAGTCAAAGTTGATCATCATACTCGGATTAAACTGACATGGTATGTGGAACCAAGGATGATTATGCATGCATGACTAATATGGTTGTTTTGAAAATGTAAACAAATGAATAAAAGGTTTTAAATTACCCTTTAAAATGTAATTAACCAAATATTATCACCGAAACACGGATTAAACCGTCATGGTATAAGAAACCAAGGGTGACTGTAATTTGTGATTAAAAATATTTATCATAAAAAAATGATTTAAAATGGTAAAAACCGATTGTTAAATGAAATAAAAATGGAAAGAATGAACTCAAACACATTTGAGTTCTGACTTGGGCAGCTAGTATAGGCGCGGGCCACCTAGTTGTGACTAGGGGCTTCTGCTTCAGGTCAAAACTCAGTTTTGGCTCATTCAAGCCGTATTTTGGACCATGTTATGCATGTTTTAGCATGTTAAGGTCATAAAAATAGAAAAAAAGAACATGAAAGAAGAGGATTAATTACACCCTCATACTTACATGTTAGGTGGCTTGACAAGAAATCGACGAAAGTGTAGAAACTTGTTAGGTCGGAACACTCGGTTTAAAACCGTTTTTGTAAAGAGTGTTGCTTTGTTTAGTGATGGTGTAGTTGGTCGAAATGGTCGGTCAAGTGATTTAATGCACCATGACGGTACCAAACAATGTGTATGGCTCGTATTTTTGATCTGTAGGTCAAAATAAGTGTCGTTTGTTGACTCGGGAAGTCAATTTTTAGAATTTTAAGGGAGAAAAGAGGGGGCGGACACTCACGTACCTTCATATGGTGGCATTTGAGGGGTATTTATAGAGGATTGTATGGTTGTGTGCGTTTTGAGCGACGTGTCCATGTAGGCTACTCGAAGAGGCGTGAGCATGTTCGCGGGTCTTCGAGCTGTTTTGTCACTATCACGCATTTGGAATCATGGTTTGTTCTATCCTAGGTTTTGGATGTCATGATTGTTGTACTTGACCATCAAGAATACCGTGTATACTTAGCAAGGGAGGTTTATGATGTTTGTTTTTTGTGTTTGACTCGGTTTGACTCGTTGTTGGAGTCGAGATTTTAATTTCGAGTCGGTTTTTGGTCCGGTGTCGGTTTTAACTCTAGTTAGTGTCGTTGTGACTCCGTCGTCGTGCATAAAGAACTCCAGGTATTTTTGAAATGTTTTGAAAAATTTTTGTTTTCGAAATCGTTTTGAGTTTTCCGACGCATAGTTATACAAACTGTCGATCAAACATAGCGATTCCTAAGCATGTTGTAGTCCGATAATCATCGGGCGTTTGTATGGGTTTCAACAGATACTGGGTTTCTACAGTTGCATAAACCGAGTAAACACGCTTCTTATTCAGCCACATTTTTCGTGGCACTAAAGTCCAATTTGATCGATACCGGCACATGTTCACCTTACGGGGAAATGAGGAGAATTCCTACTCCGTATCCCATGTAATTAGACGGTCCATCGAACTATATTTCCCACACATCATCTTCTACGTGAACCACATCATCAGGAAATGACCTAGTGTCAACCACCTCGATTTCCTCAATTGGATTGTCGGCGAGAAAATCAGCCACCACCCTTCCCTTAATTGCTTTTAAGGGCACATATTTTAGGTCTAACTCAGATAACATGAGAGTCCACCTTGACATTCTTCCATTTAGCACTTGTTTTTCAAAAAGGTACTTGATCAGATCCATTTTCGAATAGACACTCACGCTGTAACTAAGCATATATTGTCTTGACTTCATCATTGCCCAAACTAGGACCAAACATGTCTTTTCAAGGGGTGTATGTTTCACTACATATTCTAACAACTTTTTACTAATGTAGTAAATAACTCTTTCTTCTTTGTCAACAATTTGGGCCATTATTGCTCCCATTACAGTATTTGTAGCAGTTAGATATAGTGATAACGAAAACCTGCCTATAGGTGGACAGAAAACTGGCGGATAGGACAGAACTTCCTTAATTTCATCAAATGAAGCTTGACATTTGTCATCCCACATTTCATGTTCTCCAAAATTAAATTTCTTAAAGATCGGCTCGCATATCATTGTCAACTTCGCGACAAATTGGCTTATATATTGCACTCACCCCCAGCAAACCTCGGATTTGGTTCTCAGTCTCGGGATGGGGCATTTCCATATTGATTTTAATCTTTGATGGGTCAACTTCGATGCCATGGTGGTCAACGATATGTCCCAAAATCTTGCCAGAGGTAACCCCGAATGCGCATTTCTGTGGATTCAATATCTTATTGTATTTCCGTAATATCTCGAAATTTTTTCTGAGTGCTTCAAAATGAGCACTACGCTCTTTTGAATTCACTATTATGTCATCAACGTAGACCTCCACTTCTTTATGCACCATCTCATGTAGCGACGTCGTTGTTGTTCTTTGGCATGTTGCCTCGACATTTATTAACCCGAAAGGCATCACAGTGTAACAATAAAATCCCCATAGTGTAGTGAAAGCGGTTTTATGCATATGTTTCTCGGCCATATTTATCTGATTATAACCGGCATACCCATCCATGAAAGATAAGAGGGCATGATTCGCGGTATTTTAAGCCAGGATATCAATGTGAGGTAAGGGAAAATCGTCCTTCAGGCTCGCTTTGTTCAAATCTCGAAAATTGATACAAACCCGGACTTTCCCGTCTTTTTCGGTATTGGCACCATGTTGGCAACCCAATCTGAGTATTCCGTCACTTTAATGAACGTGACTTTAAATTGTTTATCAATTTGACAGTTAGGGACCATTATGTACGCATTCTACACAACTTCTGTTTTACTGGCTTGAAACCCGGTTTGATTGGAATTCTATGTTCTGCAATTTCCCTTTCAATTCCTGGCATGTCCTTCTAAGCCCATGCAAATACATCTTTTAATTCACCCAAAAAATCAATGAACCCTTGTTTCTCTGCGGGATCTAAGGCAGTTCCTATCTTAAGCTCATGCGGTTCTATTACGATACTCACATTAATGGTTTCGGTATCTTCGATCACTGAGTTTCATTGATCATATTCTTTCAACCCTTTAACAAATTGTAGAGGTGGTTCAAGCTCTTCATCATCTTTAACCTATTCATCTTCGACCTCATTCTCAATGTCATTACTAAAATAATCATTTTCAAAAATTAAACTGCAGTTTAAATAAGACAAGTCATAAGCAAACTGGTTCATATTATTATTAATTTAAAATTTCGCAAAATGCGCGAACATTTGAGCTAACTGATCAGAGCTTAGTGGCGAGATAGGAGTATTAAGGACAGGCCCCGGAATACACTCAAAGGGGATACATGAGAAGTAAAGACTGAAGAGAGGGTGTTTTTAACACTTGACTCATTAGACTCAATCTTATGACCCAACTCAGACTCGTCATCGGAATAAGCATCTGGCTTGAACATCTTGCCTTCTCTACTGGCCAGCTTGAATAGTAGTCCTCTATTGTCGGTCCATTTGATGGTTTTCCGCCATCCCGAGTTAGTCATCTGAGGATCTACATCAGTGATGAGAGTAGATGAATCGAAAATGTCGCTCCTCAGAATCATATTTACCAAATCTTCGTTAGGTATTACCGATTTCTATTCTTCTCCAAAGACAAGGCCCATAGCTCTTTCCTCGACAATAGGTGTCGACTCACTATTAGCCGACATGACGGTCAGAATATCGTAGGGGATATAGTATCAACCTTGGAATACTTCGATTCCTAGGACCAATCGGTTTCTCCTTGACACAAAGATGGCCTCAGGAAAGTCCAAGCACGAAATTTCCCCTCTCGCCCTTGTGAAATGGCCGCTTAAAGTCAAGTGATACGACTCCTTTTGGATACGTCGATATTCGATCGACCTTCCTTTCTTCCGAAGGAAGTCTTCTTTAGTTGGGTCGTAACCAAGCCGAAATGTCATTTATTTAGCCATAAAGTGGCATGAGTGTGAGTGTGTCCTCCCTTCAGAGGTATTGATACCGTCGTCAGGTACCAAAAATAAAATACCTAGTTACAATAACAGAAGCTAGCAGTAAGTTGGGTCGATCTCCACAGGGAGGCGGTCACTATCTACTTGGTTATTCGGTCTGTCTATGGTCACAAGATGGGGGTTTGAGTTGTTTTAGCTAAACTAATGAGATTAAAAAGGAATAAGAGAAATTAAATATAGAGAGAGAACTAGGATGTTGGGTCATCAATAAACGTCAGTCAACTGCAGTTAAGGTCACGAATTAGTCGATGTGTCGGTCTAAGGAGCAATGAATATCTCCTTCCGGTCTTAATTCGCCCTAAAATACTATTAGCTTAGCTTCCGCCCTCATTAAAGCATTCTATCGTTCACTGCGGGTCTCACCCCTTCCAACCTTCCGGTCTAGGTCAAGGCTTACCAAAGTTAAAAGGCTAATTGCATCGATTAAATCAGCAAGATACAATTAAAGCAGCGATTAACAACATAGACAAAAACAACAACGATAAATCTATGAACTAATTAGCAATTAACATCGGTCCATTGAATCCCCTAATCTTAGCAGAGAGAAATTAGCTAGACATGATAAAGGAAAGAATAAAGGCAAGAGAAAGAGGAATAAACATTAAGTAAAAGAGAGAAAAGGGAAAAAGGGAAGAAAGAGTTACAGAGAAAAGAATCCGGGATGAAAAGAATGAAAGGAATGTATAACAGTGAAAGAGCAAAGAAAAGTATCAGGGAACGGAGTCCCAGGTGTGTTCTTGTATGTTTTTAGTGTTAGTCGTCATCCTATTTATAGAGGAGACGAGTTTTATTTAACCTAATTACAAAATAAAACAAAAAGCCCGAGCCCATAAGCGATTCCACTCGATCGAATGATTTGAAACAACTCGATCGAACAAAATTAAGCTCAAACCACTCGATCGAGTACTTTAGCTACTCGATCGAACACTTTTCAAATAGGCACTACTCGATCGAGTATAAAAAGGAGTCGATCGAACACAATTGTACTCGATCGAGTACTTTCCAGCGCGTAATTCCTACTTCGCGCATTGAACTTCAAATGGCCGCCATTTGTTCGTTACTTGGGCAAACAGGGCGTGTTTAGTGGAGTTGGAAAGCTAAGAGGACAAGATTTCATCTTCAATTGGAATCACCTAAAAATCTGTTGTAGAACTCGAGATATGGTTCTTCAAAATAGGAACTTGTAATTTGAAGTTCTTCCTTTACTCGCCTAGCTATCTTACTTCTTTGCGCATCTCCAAATAGTAGTTTCTAAGCTCCGACTCAACTCATCTCCTAAATGCATGTATAGGGATATGTTTTAGGCTTGATTATGCTCCTTTCCGGTTTATACTTGTAAATAATACAAGAGAAACCAAAGTAGACAATTCGGGGGACATTTGTAGCTAAATACTACACAAAATGCATACAAATGCGTGCAAATGAAGTATGAAATACCTATATAAATTGCACACATCAAATCTCCCCAAACCAAACCATTGCTTGTCCCCAAGCAAATTAAATGCAAACTAATGGAACGGATATGAAAACTCAGAGCTATCAATAACCTGTCTACTCGAACCAATTTAATGCAAACAAAAATCAACAGTTACAGCTACAACGGTCAACACGCAAATGAATTATAAGATGTCCATAAATAAAGCTGACCTATCGACCTTGCAAGACCGACAAAATAAGACTCTCACGTGGCCACTCTTCTCTCATGAAGCAAAGGGTGAATTATAGACGTATAAGAGAGAAAGAGAAATAGTCACTCACCTAAACTGCGACCTACATAACATGCATGCAACAAAAGTGATAGACGATTCAAGTACTACACATACATTCCAACCAACAATGTCCGTCACAGCTGAGAGTTTACAAATGATATGGAAAAGTTAGGTTCAGGTGAGAAAAGGCAAAACAAATTATGGAAATGTGAAGGTAAAGCGTCAAGCTAGTTCCTAAACAAGGCCATATAAGACCATCCGAATCTCAACTGACTGTAAAATAAAGTACGAGTGCCCTTCATTGGCACACATCTCACTACCCAATACACTATCTCCTCACAAACATATGAATAAAACGGAGGAGGGAGACCGTCACAAGATAAAAATAAGCACGTGCGGTCTCAATATTCAGCCAGCTCAATTTTTTCAATCTTTTCTTTCTCCTGGTTTACTGCACACACTTGATTTTCCCTTTTTTTTTTTTTTTTTTTTCTATTTTCTATTTCTTTATTCACGTCTTTCTCATTTTTTTCTTTTCAATTCTTTTTTTTTTGTTTTTTTTTCTTTTCATTCTCCTTTCCTTCATCCTCCACTAACTCCAAACAAAATACACACGGGCCAAACTGCAGACTGGAAAACATACCACAAAGGACATACTAAACTAGCTTAACTAGGCAGGCTCAGTTTTGGATGTAGCTAATGGGTCAAAAAGGCTTTATTTGGCTAAAGTGGAGCTAAATGGGTGAAAATGAAAGAACGGGAAATTGTAAGCTCCTCCCTGCATGTGACACCGACCACAAACCCGAATGTAAGCAAATGACAAGAAATCGAATTTCATAAATGTGCAAAAGTGATGAACATGCTATGCAAGGAGTACTACTCTCAATTTCTATGTAAACCGGTCATGAATTTCACCAGTTATAAGGCTCTAAAACTCATAATTTATGGAGTAGGTTGCTAATTTATCAGGTCAAGTCTACATAGTCAGCTAAATTTCTGACATTAACTCGTAGATATGCGCATGACTCAGCTAATAACTATCAATTAGATGCAAGGCTCAAGTAAAAATGACATGTAAAAGTGCAACTTCATCACGGAAATCTACCGTTCCGACTCAACCTATATGCTAAATTAAACGTGATTTTTTTTTTATTTTTCGAATTTTTTTTTTAAAATTTTTCGAATTTTTTTTATTTTGTAATAAAGAACAATGCATATGAAATATGAAAATTAAACGTGATAACAGGAATGCAATAAAAGCTGAATGCAGACACAGATATGGATGCATAATATCCCCAAACCAAACCGTACCATGCCCTCATTGTACCCAAAAATAGGGAAAAGAAATGCAAACTAAAAAGGAGAGTGAAGATGCAAAAAATTTACAAGATAACGCGAAGTAGGGACCTCCCTAAACCAGCCAGCAACATGGGAGGTCACAAACAGCTGCAGGACATCGTCACAGGAAGCGAATCAAGGCAAACCAACTCGATCGAGAGAGAAGATTACTCGATCGAGTGCAATGGGCTGTAGAAGTGTTCGATCGAGAAAGTAGGGCACTCGATCGAGAAGACAGATTATTAAACACACAACAAAAACCGAAACGTTAGAAAAACAACTAAAAAGCATAAATTCCGGGTTGCCTCCCGGATAGCGCTAGTTTCAGACAGGTCCCAGCTCGACCTTCTTTTCTTCGAGCCTCTCTAATTTAACCTGGTCAAAACAACTCAAAGCGCACAGCAACCGATCAAACAGCTGCGCATGTGCTACACAAAACTGTAAGTAGCACCACAGTAGAATAATGACATAGTAAAATAAAATGTATAAACGTTTGAGTCTAATAAATTTCCTATGACAGCTCCTAAATTTATCCACAAAATAAAGGAGCTCGGGAGCAATTAATAATAATCTAGGGTAGTGTTTCAGATTAACAAAATTAAGATGACAAGAACGGTGAAGAACTGTTAAATTAATTGACCAACTGGGAGGGGGTAAGGCATTAAAAGAAAAAACACGAGTCATACGAGGTAGCGTACTCTTAATATTAACAACAATAAAATTATCGCTAACTACCTTAGGTGGGTTGCTCTGAATGTCAGAATCATTAACAAAAGAATATATTACCTCATCCGTGCTAGGAGCAATTACCGACTCAGTTGTCTTCTCGTCACCCTCCACTGTGGATACCATCCCGTAAATCGCAGCCTCAAGCGCATCCAACTCGGCTTTGAAAAGGGGAGATTCGCCGTAACCATTATCATCATCAAAATCGTCATCTAGAATGAACCCAACTGACGTTGCATTGCTCTCTCTGGCCAAATCAGTCGATCGAGTGGATTTATTACTCGATCGAGAGCTTCCTTCCTGATTTTCACTCGATCGAACACAGTGAACTGATCGATCGAGGACTTCCTCAACACAACTGTTCGATCGAGTGGAATCAACTGTTCGATCGAACGTTTTCTCTGGTAATCCACTCGATTGAGCACTATTACTAGCTCGATCGAGTGATCTTTGCAGCGCATCGCAGAAATCTTCATAACTCGCTTCATTTTCGGATAGATCTTCGTACTCCGACTCATATAAACTATCAGCAACGATAGGCAACTCGGGTCCTCCCTGGGAAAGACCACTCTCCGCGTGCCTAAAGGTCGTCTCGGCGGCCGCTGCCGAGCTATTTGAGACTCAAGCTCATCGATTTGAGCGTACGTATGTCTATCATACTCTTGCTTTTTAAATGCAAGTGTCTTGATCAAAGATTTCAGCTCCGCAATCTCTTCTTTCTGTCTATCAGGAGGAGGAGCTTGTGGTCGCAGTGGCCAGACGAATAGAGGCTTTTGATAGCATCGTTATTAAGGTAGACGTGGCGGAAAAACTACAGCGGAATGGATAGCTTGTCCACGGTGCTTGATCGCGAAGACCTCGTCGTTCTCTGCCATGCAAATAGCTGCATTGTGCCTAGCAGCACCACATCTCCCATAGTAAACCACCTGTTGCGCCATAGGATGGAACATAGGCGGAGGTTAAAGGTACTCAAGCCTTCTCTTTGACGATCTTTTACCTAGAACTGTCTAGGTAGGACCTGCAGGACCTATCAAAACAGCACTAAAGAAAAAGATTAGAATGGCCTCAAGGGATAAACCCCTTCAGGCTAAAAACAGACAAAATAAAATAGGTAAATAAAGTAGTTGCCTCTCCGGCAACGGCGCCAAAATTGATACCGTCGTCAGGTACCAAAAACAAAATACCTAGTTACACTAACAGAAGCTAGTAGTAAGTAGGGTCGATCTCCACAGGGAGGCGATCACTATCTACTTGTCTATTCAGTCTGTGTACGATCACAAGACGGGGGTTTGAGTTGTTTTCGCTAAACTAATGAGATTAAAAAGGAATAAGAGAAATTAAATATAGAGAGAGAACTAGGATGTTGGGTCATCAATGAACGTCAGTCAATTGCATTTAAGTTCACGGATTAGTCGATGTGTCGGTCTAAGGGGCAATGAATATCTCCTTCCGGTCTCAATTCGCCTTAAAATACTATTAGCTTAGCTTCCGCCCTCACTAAAGAATTCTATCGTTCACTGCGGGTCTAACCCCTTCCAACCTTCCGGTCTAGGTCAAGGCTTACCAAAGTTAAAAGGCTAATTGCATCGATTCAATCAACAAGATACAATTAAAGTAGGGATTAACAACATGGCAAAAAACAACAACGATAAATCTATGAACTAATTAGCAATTAACATCGGTCCATTGAATTCGCTAATCCTAGCAGGGAGAAATTAGCTCGACATGATAAAGGAAAGAATAAAAGCAAGAGAAAGAGGAATAAACATTAAGTAAAAGAGAGAAAAGGGAAAAAGGGAAGAAAGAATTACAGAGAAAAGAATCCGGGATGAAAAGAATGAAAGGAATGTATAACAGTGAAAGAGCAAATAAAAGTATCAGGGAACGGAGTCCCAGGAGTCCCAGATGTGTTCTCGTATGTTTTTAGTGTTAGTCGTCATCCTATTTATAAAGGAGACGAGTTTTATTTAACCTAATTACAAAATAAAACAAAAAGCCCGAGCCCATAAGCGATTCCACTCGATCGAGTGATTTGAAACCACTCGATCGAATAAAATTAAGCTCAAACCACTCGATCGAGTACTTAAAGTACTCGATCGAACACTTTTCAAATAGGCACTACTCGATCGAGTAGAAAATAGAGTCGATCGAACACAATTGTACTCGATCGAGTACTTTCCAGCGCATAATTCCTACTTCGCGCACTAAACTTCAAATGCCCGCCATTTCTTCGTTACTTGGGCAAACAAGGCGTGTTTAGTGGAGTTGGAAAGATAAGAGGACAAGCTTTCATCTCCAATTAGAATCACCTGAAAATATGTTGTAGAACTCGAGATATGGTTCTTCAAAATAGGCACTTATAATTTGAAGTTCTTCCTTTACTCGCCTAGCTATCTTACTTCTTTGCGCATCTCAAAATAGTAGTTTCTAAGCTCCGACTCAACTCATCTCCTAAATGAATGCATAGGGACATGTTTTAGGCTTTATTATGCTTCTTTCCGGTTCATACCTGTAAATAATACAAGAGAAACCAAAGTAGACAATTCGGGGGACATTTGTAGCTAAATACTACACAAAATGCATAGAAATGCGTGCAAATGAAGTATGAAATACCTATATAAATTGCACGCATCAGGTATATAGAAAGACACGTATTTCGCCGTCTTGAGAATTACTTCACAAACATGACTTTACGTGTATAGATCCATATTTTCTAGCTCGGGATTCAGCTCAATGATATTGGCCACTTCAAAACCACAGAGGTCATTGGCAACATCGACCCTTACTTCGGTAGTAACATCCCTTCAGCTACCACGGCTGGTGTGGCATTAATTTTGATGCCATCAAGTGGAATTTTTATTTTTCGACGTAAGGTTGAAGACATGGCCCCCAAGACGTGGATCCAGAGCCTCCCGAGTAACAAGTTGACGGATGATGCAACATCTATCATCTGACAGCTTATCTTTTGTTCTATTAAACCATTATACACCACTATGTTGACAAGCCCAGCCACTCGACGCACAATGCAATCGAACGCTCGAACCATTTGGGTAGTCCAAATGAAATCATTTTTCTCGAGGCCCAAAATGTTCACGGTCTTCAAAAGAAGTACATTGACAACGAACCCGTCGTCGACAAGGGTCATAAGGATATGCTTATTACGACATACCACAGCAATGTAAAGGGTCAACATGTGTTGAGGCCTAAATGGTGGTACATCTTCAAAAGAAATGGTCACGGCATTAGTGAGCAACGGTTCAGCAAAATAGGCGATCATGTCATTGGGAGTAGCGTTGGTTTATACAATCATGTTCATACGAGCTTGAGGTAAAGCCTGACGGTGCGAGAATGAACTCAACATAAGTTGCCAAATAGATACATCGGCCTTAGTCATTTGGAGTTACTTGATAAGGGAAGCCTCTAAGGTCGACCCTTCACCAAGAACCTCGACTATTGTAGGATCTTTAGGTGACGTCTTTTCCAGAACATCCTTAGAATTAGAGGCGTTGTTAGCCTTCTCCACACGGTACCGGCGCCCAGATCGAGCCAAATGGTTAGACTCGAGGGCATCTTTCCTTACTTTCAAGATTTCCTCTTGAGTGTGTGGGAAAGTGGCACGTTCAATGAGGTACGCATTATCCTCGTCATCATCCCAAACACAATTAACTTCATTGGCGCTTTGAAGGATATATGGGGTACAGTCAATAGCAAAATCCCGAATTAGAATTTCATTCTTCAGGCTCGGCATGAACTTGGAACAATCCAAAAATATTTCCCCGACAAACACCTCTTTTAGATGACATGGTCGAATGAGATAGGAATAATCCACATTATTTTCAACGCTGACAAAATTGGCATGATCACCAAATGGGTTAGTGACGTTGTTGGGCTTCATAGTTGGGATTGGCAGCGCCGTTCTCAATCATATCTTGGATTTCGTGCGTAATCTAAAGCACCATTCAATATCGTAACACTTCCCTTGGTGGAAGGCAAAGTAGGCATTTGATTTATACCATTTTCCATATTGATGGGCAGGTGGGTCCGGAGTTCGACCAATGGATTCTAGTTTTAGCTTCCCATGGGCCATCAGCCTTATGTGAGCATAAGTGTTGGGCCTGATATTTCGCATCATCTTCAGGATAAATTTCTACCCTAGCCTGACGATCAGGACAGTAGTATCAGGGTAGCTCCAGATTGGCAGGAGAGGGCAACGGTTAGGTATAAAGATAATATGTGACCAAGTCAACGAAGATATTTATATAAGATTATTACAACATTAATCTGGTGATTAAAGGAGCAATTATTAAGAATATTTTGTCATCAAGACAGAGCATTAATCCAGGCATTAAAGAGTAATTAAGGAGCAATTAAGAGCATAATTAAGGGCAAATACCACGTTTTAAATACTGAAGATTATACAACCGTTCAAGCAATACAATAAAAGGAGGAAGCCAAGATCATTTGAAGACATTCCAACATATTCTACAACATTCCAAGCGACATTACTACAATATTTATAGATAATATACTACATTGTGCTCTTTACACTTTAATCTCCTAAAATCATAGTGAAATCCTCTCCTGGCTTAGTGCTCGTAGTTTTTTCCCATTGAAAGATTTTCCACTTACAAATTCTATTGTCTTATTTGTTTACTTTATTTACTTTACATTACGTACACTTTTTCCTGCCCTGCGGTTATTATAAAGATAGTTGAGCTAGTTAACCCTACCATCATTCTACTCTGAACTGATTCAGTCTTCCACAGAACCCACCCAAAAATAATTGGTGCCCACCGTGGGGCATCTAACTCATTAAAATCTTTTTTTCTTTTTCACAAAAAGTCCAAGAACTAGCAAAAAATAGCACAACCCACCATTGAAGAATAGTTGACCGCCGCATTACAACAAATAGCAGAAATGAAGAGCCTGAAAGAAAAAATGGCCCAGTCCTAAGCTGAAATCCTACAGCTGAAGGAATCTAAGTCAGCCTTGAAAAGAAGTTGCAGAAAAGTCAGGGAGCAGGCTCTAAAATCCCGCCAGGAACCCCATTCTCATCAATCATCAAACACTTTGATTTCTTGAAATTTGGGAGCCTAAGTAACACCAAGAAAGTGATCAATGTGGATGAGGATGATATTCCCAAAAATGCCAAGGAACAACCTGATGAGATATGAGCAGTTGTCATGATGGCTATAGTCCAGGAAATCAAAAAACTCAAAGAGAAATTCGAAAAAATAACAGGAGTACATGCCAGCATGGAAGAGGCTGCTCCAGATAGTTACACTGACTCGCCTTTTGTGGACGAGATAGTTAAGGTGGATCTTCCCAAGAAATGTGTGATTCCACCAATGAGAACTTATCATGGAACCTCAGATCCACCAAACCATGTGGCCTTCTATAAACAAAAAATGTTGGCTACATCAATTCTAAGCGAATATAGGCAGGTTTTCATGTGCAAATGATTTGGAGCAACCCTGACTTGTCCTGCACTGCAATGGTACATTAACCTGCCCAACGGAAGCATCAGATCCTTTGCTGAACTAATCAATACCTTCAACCAGCAATTTGCAAGCAGCAGGGAATTGGGGAAACGTTCTAGTGACCTGTGCAGGATTACCCAGAAACCAAATGAGACCATCAGATCTTTCCTCAACAGATTCAACAAAGATAAAGTGTCTATTGCCAGATGTGACATTGGAACAGCAGTGAAGGCATTCAGGCATGAATTACTACCCAATAATGATCTCTATGGTGAACTCACCAAGTATCCCTGCCATATCTTCAAGGATGTTCAGGCCAAGACACTAGCATATATCAGGCTAAAGGACGACAAAATCTACAAGTCTGGAGCGTCCAATGCAAAAGAATATGAAAAGATGAACATAAAGAGTGCCAATCATAGTAGAGGAAAAAATTACAGGATGGCCCCATATACCAGGTCTGACCATTTAGAAGTCAACCTGACACGAACATCAAGGTAAGGCTAATGTTCATCCACCTATCTCTAAACATAACTTCTGCGTTGACATTGCAAGCCTGATCCAGCGACTTGACAACATGGGACCAGTGGTCAGATGGCCAAGAAAGGTGGACAACCCTAATCTAAGAAGAGACCATACAAAATCATGTGAGTTTCACATGGATGTAGGACATACAACGGAGGACAACTTTATACTCAGGAAAGATGTGGCTTACTGGCAGGATACCACAAAGATATAATCAGAACCAGAGGCAGGAATGAAGATCCTGGAAATAGAGATTAGGAGCAAAGGCAGGAGCGCAATGTTTCTCCACCACCTTCAATCTATGAAGTAAAATTCATATACGGCGGATCAGGAATTTGAGGCCTAACCAGTTCAGTAATAAAAACGATAACCAGGACCCCTCAAACAAAGTCACCCTGCAAGCCTATCAATATACCGCTGATCACCTTCATTGACTGCGACTTAGTGGGCATCCCTGATCTACATCATGACAGCCTGGTGATTTCCATGTAAATTGGAACTACCAATGTAAGGATAATCCAGGTAGACGGAGGCAGGTCAGTGAACCTGATCATCATGGATGTGCTCAAAGCCATGAAAATCAATGAAGATCAGATCACCAAGAAATCCAGTCTCTTGGTGGGATTCAGTGGGGAAAAAAAAGAATACATTAGGAGAAATCCATCTTCCTACCTATACTGAAGGCGTTGCGTCATTTAGAGTCCTAGATTGTCTATCCTCCGACAATGCCATCCTAGGCAAGCCAGGGATTCACAATGTCAAGGCTGTCCCTTCAACTTATCATCAGTGTACCAAGATACCAACGGATTGGTGAGTAGCAACCATCAAAGGTGAGCATAACTCAGCCCGGGAATTTTAGACTGAGGCCTTAAAACCTTCCAAGGCAGGTAGTCTCTCGCATAGCAATTACCGTACCCTATCCAGAGCACATATGTAGTGCCACCCAGGATGGAATTAGACCAAGTAATCCTCAACTCTGTGTATCCTAACAAGTTTATTCTAGTTGCATCTGATTCCCCAGATTCAGTCATGCCTGATTTATTAGTAAGTTTTCTAAAAAAAAAAATCCTCTTGTTTTGCTTATTATTACTCAATGGCTTAATATTAACACATCTTTCAAGCCTATGAAGCAAAAACGATGAAAGTTTGCACCTAAGAGAAATGTTATCATCAATGAAGAAGTAGACAAGCTCCTGGATATGGGCATAATCAGAGAAGTGATGTACCCTGAATGGCTGGCAAACGTGGTCATCGTGTAGTAGAAGAATGGCAAGTAGAGAGTCTGTGTAGACTACACTGACCTGAATAAAGCCTGTCCAAAAGACCCATTCCCTCTTCCACACATTGACGCCATGGTAGATGCAACAGCAGGGCACGCAATGCTAAAGTTTATGGATGCTTCAAGTGGATTCAACTAGATAAAGATGCACCCTACTGATCAGGAGAGTATTGCATTCATTACTGACCGAGGCATATATTGTTACACTGCTGTTGGGCCCTAAATTATCCTGCCTGACCTGAATAGGCCAGGCAACAGCCAAGGATAATTCCCAGGCCAAAGATAACTAAAATCAGGCATTACTTCAACGTGGATAGGCACCAAGCAGGAATTGATAAAAGACAGGCGAAAGACAACCAGCAACCTGAAAAGGAAAAGCACCAGGCTACTTCAGGCTACAAACAGGCAGTTTATGTATATTCTCTACAAAAAAGGAAGACCAATTCAAGAAGCCAAAAGATATAAGAAGCAGTCAAAGCAACGGCTAGTCTAAAGGCAACCACCTCCGAGTAAATAGGGCACATCCCCTATTTACCAGGAAAACCTAAACGGCACAAAAACAATTGGAAATAACCACCTATAAATAGAAAGGAGGAGAAGACAAGAAGCATTATCTGAAAGACCATCACTTTTACTCATATTCTTTGTATTCTTAAGCTATATATTCGCCTGTCACGCCTGATATAACAATACTCTGTCAGGCTACCTAAAATCATAGTAACAATCACTCCTGGCTTGGTGCCCGTGGTTTTTTCCCTTATTCCCAGGGTTTTTCCACGTATAAATCCTTGTGTCGTTATTTATTAATTTGTTTTACATTTAATTATACCAATCAGGCGAGTTATTCGAGTTAGATCACCCTACACATAAATCCCTGGCAGGACGCTTTAGATCAATAAAAATCCTGCTAAAACAACTGCCATGCCATTCGGTCAAAAGAATACAGGGGCAACATACCAATGCCTGGTCAACACGATGTTCAAACATCAGATTTGGGACACAATGGAAGTCTACATCGATGATATGATTGTGAAATCCAATAATGCAAAATATCATATGAAACACAATTTCATATTCTGGAAAAGTATAACATGAAGCACAACCCTGCAAAAGGCCACTTTAGAGTTTCTGTAGGGAAGTTCCTAGGCTACATGGTGACAGAAAGAGGGATAGAGTCTAACCCTGAACAGATTAAAGCTATACTGAAACTATAATCGCCCAAGTCTTTCAAGGACATTCAGAAATTGACAGGCATGGATGCTGGCCTAAATAGATTCTTATCCAGATCTTCTGAAATGTGTAAAGCATTTTATAGCCTGCTCAGAAAAAACAAACAGTTCTACTGGACATTTGAACATGAAGAAGCCTTTCAGGATCTAAAGTTATCTCTCTCCTCTCCACCTTTACTGGCCAAGCCAGAAAAGGGAGAACCCCTGGCAGTATATCTCTCTGTTATTAACACTGCGGTAAGTGCAGTCCTGGTAAAAGAGCAAGAAGTCCAGCAACACCCTATCTACTATATAAGTGAAAGTCTATTAGATGCCGAATTGAGGTATGATTTACTTGGAAAGTACATTTTAGCTTTAATTATGTCATGTGCTAAATTGCGTCCTTACTTTGAGTGTCACCCCCTAATAGTCAGGACCAACCTACCCATAAAGTCTGTTCTACAGAAGCCTGAAGTCTCAGGTAGGATGGCCAAATGGTCAATCCAGCTCAGCACCTCTGATACCACATTTGAACCCAAGAGAACAATTAAATCACAGGCCTTAGCCTACTTTGTCGCTGATTTCAGCCCTAACCTAGAATCGAACCTGGCCAAAGATATTAACCAATTAGAAAATAAGACATCAGACTAGGAATGGACCCTGTTCATAGATGGGGCATCCAATGTACGGGGTACAGGGTTAGGATTAGTGCTAAAATCGCCACAAGGGGATATAATAGCCCAGGCTATAAGCTGTGAGTTCAAAGCCACCAATAATGAAGCTAAGTATGAAGCCCTCATAGCAGGACTTAAGATCTCAAGATGGACCATACTTAAGATGCCTTGAACCACATGAAGCCAAACAAGTGCTCCAGAAAATACATGACGGATATTGTGGCAACAATAAAAGCGGAAGGAGCCTGGCAAGCAAGATACTCAGGACTGGTTATTATTGGCCAACCTTGAGGGCTGTCTGCTTAAAGTACTATACAAAATTTGAAGTCTATCAGATACATGCTCCAATAATTCATCAACCATTAGAGTTACTTCATTCAATTTTCGCACCCTGGCCATTCATGAAGTGGGATATGGACATAGTAGGGAAGCTACCAGTAGCTCCATAACAAAAAGTATTCATGTTAGCCATGACCGACTACTTCTCCAAATGGATAGAAGCTGATTCTTCAGGCAAGTCACTGAGAAAGAAGTAATATTTTTATCAGAAAAAATATCATATGTAGATATGGAGTCCCTTCAGAAATAGTGTGTGACAATAGCACATAATTCGTTGGAAAAAGAGCCAAGGCTTTTTGTGATGAATGGAATATCAACCTGGTAACATCAACCCTTGGCTACCCTAAAGCAAATGGTCAGGCTGAATCAAGTAACAAGGTAGTCATCGGTTGTTTAAAGAAGAAGCTGAAAAGCAGACGGGGCAGATGAGCAGAAGAACTTCCATTAGTATTTTGGGCAGACAAGACAACTATAAAAATTTCATCAGGCCAAACACCTTATTCCTTGGTGTATGGTTGTGAAGCAGTCATTCATGCCGAAGTAGAAGTGCTAACCTTAAGATTCAGCATAAATAACATAGAAGCAAATAACGGCTTGATGCAAGACAGTCTAGTCCCGACAGAAGAGTTGAGAGATGTTGCCAAAATCAGGATAGGATCATATCAACAAAGGGTAGCAAGAAGCTATAACAAAAACATCAAAATTAGAGTTTTTAAGGAACGAGACCTTGTCCTACGAAAAGTATTCGCAAATAAAAAAAAGAAAAATCAGCAGGCATGCTAGCCCCTGCATGCGTAGGCCCATATTTAATTGACTCAATCCTCGGACAAGGAGCATACAGGCTCCAAACCCTGGAAGGAGAAATGACTCCAAGGTCTTAGAATGTAACTCATTTGAAATTATTTCATATATAAATTCTAAGAATAAAAACAGTTCTATCTTGTCCTGATCAGGTAAAAACCAATACTACTCCTGACATATTTTACCATGTACGATGTGTTTCTTTGCCTATCTTATGTGCTCAACAAGCAAATTCTATGTGTGCCTTTATATCTGAAACCTCAATGTTCAACCCTGACCATAATGTATGCATCTCTAATATAATATTTGAATCCTGAAAAATTATACATGATTTGTTATTGCATGAATAAGTCCTCATGATTGAGGGCTACTCTATTATATCTTAGCTTTATTCTTCGTACAAGTATTTTTTTAATTTTTGCATCCTACCTTGCCTAAAGTAGTTGGTAACCCACACCAGATATGGCAAATACAGGACCAATTAGACATGAAATAATTGTTTGACCTTGCTATTTGCCTTATACCTCCATAACGGCTGGACGCAGCAATATGACGGGTAAGAAAGTGAAAAATCCTAAGTACACGTACAATGTCCTCTAGAGAGGCCGAATACCAAGCCCTCCAGACAGGCAGGGGACATAAGCCCTCTAAATAGGTCGACTTTCCACCCACTTCAACCATGACAGGATAAGAGCTGCACATGGTTGAAGATCTACACAGGATTGAAAAAATCAAACAGGTTTAACGGGGTTAACAGGTTTGAAGAAAACAGTTTTTAACAGGTTAATAGGCTAGAAGAAAACATGGTTAACAGATTAACAGGTTTGAAGAAAACATATTAATAAAGCCCTTACCCCCTCGGTTACAGGCACCAAAATATATCTGTCCTGTCAGGGATAACCTCCTGGACTAGGAACACCAGAGTATCAAATTGTTTTTGCAAGAACATCCCCCTTGGATGGGCCAAACAAATAAAAATTATTAAAAACCTACTGCTCTCCCTTAAAAGCAGCATCAACAGTATACGACATCCTCAACATCCTGCTCTCCTAGAGAGTCTACCTCCTTATCTTCATCAAGGTCGTGCAGGTCAGGATACCTAGCACCAGCTATGGCCATCTCAGCTTTAGAGTTCCAATTTGCCCTGGCTTCCACAGGCTCAGACATGGCAGCAGCCTTTCCTTTGATAAAGAAATAAAAAGCAACATCATCAAGCTTACCCTCTAAATCATCTTTCTCAAGACAGAGCTCCTCATTCCTATTCAGCGCCTCCTGCAACAGCTACCTACTCGAGTCAACCTCAAGCTTGGCAGCATTACGTTTAGCGTGCACCCTCCTCAGATCACCCTTAGCAGAAACCAGATCAGCATAGACAAATGAAGAGTCAAACTTCAGCTTATCAAAGTCAGCATTCAGGATATTAATCCTAGCCACTAGTGAGGTAGCCTGATAAGCATTAAGAAGACAGGCTGCCGCACCCTGAACAGAAGTATAAAAAGTGTTAGGAGAAACAGTCAAGAAACTTACAAGGAAAATAACCAAGTAAAGAAGAAATGTGAAGTACCTCTTGCGTAGATTTGAAGGCATTTCCTAAAAGCTTAAAAACATGATCCAGCACCTCAACAGCCTTGGTGGAAGTTTCAATGGGGTCCATTGACAGCATTGAAGGAGAATTGGAAGCAACAAAGTTCAAGATCTTCTCCGCGACAGCATCAGATTATCAACTCTGGCTTTCACCTATCTAACAGGGGCATGGATATCAACTTCTTTCTAGTTTCTTTTCTGAGTTGATGAAACAGTCTTAGCAGGAACAACAGGGATATTAGTTACATCAATTGGCTTATGAGGCTCTATCCCACTACCAAAGATAGGTCCACCGCTGCCTTGAGAACCCCCTCCTTGACTTTGGCAAGCCTGGCGTTCAGGTCACCTGTACCAAACCTGGCTAGCTTGGTAGAGGAACTCGTAGCTGCAATACGAAGATCTATCTCAATAATACAGCAATTGCCTCAGTAAGCAAAAGATAAGAAAAATCAAAAGGAAGGATCTTACTACCAGAAGTGGAGGCACTAGCAGCCTTGACAGGCCTAGGAACTTTAAGGGGGCCATCAGCCCTCAAGAAATGAGGAAAGCGTTCAAAGCAGAATGGTCATGTCCTCTCCATGGGAGGGATAGCTTGGAAAGCAGTTACCCTTTCGGAAGGCTAATCAATATTGGACAACCAATTGTCCACTACAAGAAAGGTACACCCTGTTTAGTATTTATTTATGTCTTGACAAAAATTTTTGCAGGAAGGAAAAAATTTTTAGGTTGCTTACCAGCAACACAAGCATCATAATTGAGAGAACTCAGATCAGATCCAACCGAGTTGGTCCAGATAAACAACTAGCCAGTAGACGAGTTCTTGTCATGGCCGTTGTCCAGGTTGTTGAGCAGCGGAGTAGTTGAAGGTCTAACCTTAAAACTAACCCTACCAGGACTATTCGTCCTCAGAATATAGCAGCTTTTCAGGTCTTCTAGAGAGAAAGACACGCTGTGTTGCTGACACAAATATTCAACGGAATTGTTAGGATTTGTGCCTTGAATTTGTGTCGAAGACGAATAAGCTAAGTGGAGATGAAGCCGTGACACGGCGAGTCGCATGAACTGCTGTAACATGAAGTTGTATCGTCATGTGATTGTGGTAGCACGAGTCAACGGGTTTTGTTTCTTGGAAATTTAGTGGGTGTAGGTCCCACTATGAATTTCCTAGATTTTGTTATACGTGAGTTTTGTTAACAATTTGCATTAGTTAGGAAATTAAGTATTTAATTTCCTATTAGTTTATTCTTTATTAGTCTAGATATTTTATCTTGAGTGGAATAATTATATAAAGACCCAAATTTTATTCTAGGTTAATTAAGAGAGAGATTTGAGAGCACAATAAAGAGGGTCGATTTGTGAGGTTCCTTCTGAAGAAGAAAACTCAATTTGTTCCGGGCTCTATTATTGGTGTTTGTCTGTCTTTGAAGATCGAAGGAGTTTGTTCAGATCTTGATAGGCCTCAAGATTATTTGTCCTTCGTATTATTGGGGTAGTCTCTTTTGTTCCTTTGAGACTACTATATTTGTTGGTAGAATAGGGTATACTTTTGGCTCAAATTGAGCGCGTGTGTACCGGTCTACTGCTGTACTATTTTCTCCTCTATAGTGAAATTTGATCTACTCGGAGGGTGGACGTAGCCAGTTAATTTACTGGTGAACCACGTAAATCTTTGTGTCAACTGTATTTACATTCGTTATTTATTGTTCTTATTACCTTATCAATTAACTGTTTGGGTAACGGGACGCCTCCGTTACAACAATTGGCACCAGAGCTAAGGTTTTGATTTGGAATCTGCTTCCGCGTTAGTTGTTTTTAGGCGTTATTTGGGTTTCTTGATTTTCAGGTGAAAAGATGTCGGGAACGAATGTTTTGAATGTTGAAAAGTTCACTGGGAGAAATAGTTTTGGGCTATGGCAGTTAAAGATAAGAGCTTTGCTTAGACAGCAAGGCGTTTGGTCTGTTATCTCAAAGGCAAATTCAGCAGGTAGTTCGTCTGATGCAGAAAAGAAAGCAAAGACAGATGCAGAGGTGGCCTTGGAGGAGAAGGCTCATTCTTTAATTCTGTTATGTTTATCTGATCACGTTATGGTTGAGGTTGCCGATGAGGAAACTGCTATAGGTTTGTGGTTGAAGTTGGAATCTTTGTATATGACAAAGACTCTAACCAACAAGTTGCTTCTTAAGCAGCATTTGTTTGGTCTTCGTATGCAAGAAAGTACGTCTCTCAAGGACCATCTAGACCGTCTTAACTCTATTTTACTCGATTTACATAATTTAGATGTTAAGGTAGATGATGAGGATACCGCCTTGATTTTGTTAGTTTCTTTGCCAAATTCGTTTGAGACTTTTGTGGAGTCGTTTGTTGTTGGTAAATATTCTTTGACCCTAAAGGAAGTGAGGTCAGCGCTTCACACTAGGGATTTGCGCCGAGTAGCGTTAGGTGGTGTTTTAGACAGTAGTCCTGTAGGGCTTGTTGTGAATTCGGAGGGTTCTAGTAAGGGTAAAGCCAAGTCTAAGAGTCCTCGTAAGAATGTCTGCAATTACTGCAAGGAACCCGGTCATTGAAAAAATCAGTGTCCTTCGTTGAAGGATGCTGGTGTTTCTGCTGTTGCACAAAAGGTTGCCAAATACGATTCTGAGGAAGATTATGCTCTCGTTGTTGATGTTGTTCTATGTTCTTCGGATAGTTGGATTTTGGATACGGGATGCGTTTATCATATGTGTCCTTTTAGGGAATGGTTTACTTCTTATGAAGCTTCACATGGGGTCAATGTTGCCTTGGGTGACGGGTCTATCTGTGAGGTGCTTGGAGTTTGTACTATTTGGGCTAGGACATGTGATGGTGTTGTTATCTTTCTAGAAGGTGTTAGGCATGTTCCACGTTTGAAGAGAAATCTTGTTTCACTTGGAATGTTAGTTGATCAGGGCTATAGTTTTCAAGGTGATGGTGGATCGTTGTGCGTTGGTAAGGGTTCTTCTGTTGCTTGGAGGGGTGTTAAGGAAAGAATTGTTTATGTCCTTCAAGGCACTGTGCTGACTGTTGGAGCATCAGGTAATCGTTCTTTTGTCTCTCTAGAGTCTAAGTTGGGGCATATGCAACTTAGATATGTGAACGATACTTTAAAGCACATCCAGTTTGGGTCACTTGGTGATATTCTGGATAATTCGGGTTTGGATAGCTTTAGTGAGAATGGTAGTGTTGATAGTAAGGTGAAGTCTATTCCGGTACAGATCAGGCTACAAGGTTCTCAAGACAAGCTATCTACTTTTGTCTCTTCGCCTCAATGAGGCGTTCTGCGCCCCAAGAGGTGGGGCGGTTTGGTGCTTCAGGTAAAGCTGTTTGTGGCTCTTGAAAGAGAGCCGTTGGGACCTCGTAAGGGGTCATTTGGAACTTCGACGGGAGTTTATTCTTTGGAGATTTTGGGTTGGACTATCTAGTCTAACGATTAGTACCTTTGATGGAGGTAATTTGTGCTCGCTTAGAATGTTGTTTTTGTTTGGTTTCGACTTGAGTTTTGTTGGCTTGGTGTAGGCATTTTTGTGGTGGTCATGACACCTAGTTCACTTAAGTGAGACATTTGTTTTGTTCCTGGCGTTTATGTTCTTTTTGGGACAGTTTGGTACGACGGTACATTTACCCATGTAGTTTGGAGGAGATTTTGTTTGGAGTCTAGTGTGTGTTGTTTTGGTACACCGTTCCATCATAGTGACATTTGGTATCTCATATATTTGTGTTGGTGTTTGGTAGCTTTTGTCCTATGCGGAGTTTGCTACGTTTGACCTTCCTGTTGGTATGAAGATATGTTGGGTACTTAGTACAATTGGTAGTTTTCAGCTTTTTACATTGGGTACTTCGTATATTGGTCACATTTCTTGCACACTTGGTTCATTTGTCCGTTTTGGGAGTTGTGTTCAAGTCAAAGTGGAGACTATTGGGACAGATAGTGACTTGAGGATCGATTCTATTGAAGCTGATTTGGGTTTGATTCGTTTTTGGGTAATTTAAGTCAAGGTGGAGATTTGTTAGGATTTGTGCCTTGAATTTGTGTCGAAGACGAATAAGCTAAGTGGAGATGAAGCCGTGACACGGCGAGTCGCATGAACTGCTGTAACATGAAGTTGTTTCGTCATGTGATTGTGGTAGCACGAGTCAACGTGTTTTGTTTCTTGGAAATTTAGTGGGTGTAGGTCCCACTATGAATTTCCTATATTTTGTTATACGTGAGTTTTGTGGACAATTTGCATTAGTTGGGAAATTAAGTATTTAATTTCCTATTAGTTTATTCTTTATTAGTCTAGATATTTTATCTTGAGGGAAATAATTATATAAAGACCCAAATTTTATTCTAGGTTAATTAAGAGAGAGATTTGAGAGCACAATAAAGAGGGTCGATTTGTGAGGTTCCTTCTGAAGAAGAAAACTCAATTTGTTCGGGGCTCTATTATTGGTGTTCGTCTGTCTTTGAAGATCGGAGGAGTTTGTTCAGATCTTGATTGGCCTCAAGATTATTTGTCCTTCGTCTTATTGGGGTAGTCTCTTTTGTTCCTTTGAGACTACTATATTTGTTGGTAGAATAAGGTATATTTTTGGCTCATATTGAGCGCATGTGTACCGGTCTACTGCTGTACTATTTTCTCCACTATAGTGAAATTTGATCTCCTCACAGGGTGGACGTAGCCAGTTAATTTACTGGTGAACCACGAAAATCTTTGTGTCAACTGTATTTACATTCGTTATTTATTGTTCTTATTATCTTATCAATTGACTGTTTGGGTAACGGGACGCCTCCGTTACAACAGGAATGAACCACCTTCCAAATAATTGGCATGATTTGGTAAGAAGGAATACCAATTTCTTTAATCACTTCGACCATCAGGGGACAAGGAGGCAACATATAACCTGACCTAAAGGCCCAATCATGGATACAGGACCAGCTAGGGCAAGCCCAGTCTGCCCTAATAGGAGAGTCTTCTGGAATCCGCACTTCGGCATCAACTGGGATGATCCCTTTATCCTTTATGAATTTTTCAAACTCGGTCTTGAGGTGATTAACAAGAGACTACTGTTCATCAAGTGTCTTCGTAGGCTTAAATTCAAGCTCCTTGTGAAAGCTAAACACCATCTCCATAGGAGGAGCAGAAACTGGGTTTTGAGAGGATTCAGGTTGATTTTCATAAATTACTTCAGCAAGTTTAGGGACTAATGGAGTTCTAGGAGTAGTAACACCTCTAGTAGACTTTCTTTTGGTAACCATGGTGTTAGTTTCTGGAAAATTTGTGGAAAAAAGAAGCAAGGTTAAAGAAGTTGAAGATGAAGACCAGGGACGAGTTTGAAGAATTTTGAAGCTATGATTGTTTTTTCGGTGAAGAATAAAGCAACGGGTAAAACTACTTATAGTCGGCAAAAATTATGGTTTTACTGCAGCTTCAACGCAATAATTGAAGAGGTGGTTGACATGATTAACACTTGTCACATTTAAATCAACTTACCGTTTTTTATGATGAGTATCCTGAACCGTCTAAGAGAAGTTACTTTGATTACAAATATAATTATCTCCACATTACTGACCTGACCCAGCGACAATGAGGAGATAAGGGGCAATTGTTGGGCCTTATATTTCGTATCATCTTCAGGATATATTTCTACCCTGGCCTGACGATCAGGACAGGAATGTCAGGGTAGCTCAGGATTGGCACCAAGCAGGAGAGGGCAACGGTCAGGTATAAAGGTAATATTTGACCAAGTCAACGAAGATATTTATATTAGATTAATAAAACATTAATCAAGTTATTAAAGGAGCAATTATGGAGAATATTTGGTCGTCAAGACAAACCATTAATCCAGGCATTAAAGAGTAATTAAGAAGCAATTAAGAGTATAATTACGAGCAAATATCACGTCTTAAATAGTGAAGATTATACAACTGTTCAAGCAATACTATAAAAGGAGGTAGCCAAGATCATTTGAAGACATTCCAACATATTCTACAACATTCCAAGCCAGATTACTACAATATTTATAGATAATGAACTACATTGTGCTCTCTTTACACTTTAATCTCCTAAAATCATAGTGAAATCCTCTCCAGGCTTGGTCCCCATGGTTTTTTCCCATTTAAAGGTTTTCCACGTACGAATTCTATTATCTTATTTGTTTACTTTATTTATTTACTTTACATTACGTACACTTTATCCTGCCCAGCAGTTATTATAGAGATAGCTGAGCTAGTTAACCCTGCAATCATTTTACCCTAACCTGATTCAGCCTTGAGCACATTTCACCCAAAACTATAAGCATAGGTGCTTCCAATATCATTGATTACCCTTAGATTTTGGCGTTGCGACCTCTTTGGTTTCCCCTCTAACAAATTGATGGCTTCGACAAAATTATTTGTTGGAGGAGCTTTGCCCTTAAAAGAGGAGGCCTCTTGGTACCCTTTAGGTTTTTCATTTTCCATCGTTCTGATGTCATCTTTAATCCTTCTCCCAACCCTTTTCAATTCTTTAATGGAACTGAAATTTTGGTATTTGATTACATCACGGTAGATAGGTCGTAAATTCTTTATGACTTATCCACCATTTCGGTTTCATCTGGCTTGTTAGCCAGTTTCTCGCCTTCTCGAGTAGAAATCAGTAAATCCCTCTTTGTCTTTTTGAGTCATAAACTCTATTGTTCTCATGCTAGTTTGGATTTCAACATTATGAGCATAATTTTTACAGAACTCCACAGTGATATCTTCGAAAGTGGGGAAGTTCTTAAGTTCAGGATTGTAGAACCACGCATTCGGGTGTTCTCCAAATAACTGAGCAAAAATTTGAGAGAGCATATCAGCAGGTACTCCCTTCAAAAACCTGTATTCCTTAAGTCTTAATATGATGGACCGGATCTTCGGTGCCCTTAAATTTTAGGAGACCAATGAGCATAAAATTTGTGGGCAGCTTGTCTTAAACTGGGGCATAGACCCTAGCATTTTCATACTGAATGTTTTCCCCGTGGGATAATTTCAGATGGTCCTCAATGAATTTGAATTGTTTCTCCATATGAGTCAAAGATGGGGTGGATGAAGAGTAATCTTCACTAAGCTTTGATTCGATCACTTCCATTCGGGTCATTATGTGGTTCACAACCTTGGTGAGCTTGTCAATAGCGGGTTCCATGGTTTGAAGTCGGGTTTTCGGCGGCCTCTCTAGAAGAAAATCCTGAACCAATCTATAATTGATCAAAGACCTGCATACTCAAAGACTCGACCCACAAACTGACTCAAACGAAAACTAGACTCAGACTCAAATTGATGATAGGTTCGACGTATGGTTTGACTTAGACATTTATTCGTCTCAGACTCGGAACTCTAACGAGATTGACAACTTTATGATGAAATTCTAAACTAGACCCGGTGTCATTATGCCCGTGATCGAACCAAACATAGTCCGCGGGCTTTGTGAAAAACGCCTAAGAGACCTAACTGGGGCATTTTTTGTGGTTTGAGTCGGACCAAATAGACTTGAACCCAAGATGTGAGCTCGGGTTACCTAACTAGGTTGTGTCCTAGACTCTTAGGAAGTGACAAGAAAAGACCATAGACATAACCTAAGACTCGACGCATCTCATATTGGGCTTAGGTTTGGGAATTGATGTAACACCCCTATACACCAAGGTGCCTTACCAAGGACCACCCCAGTGTATAGAGGTGCTACCATCTCGGTTTCCCGAGGTAAGTAGATCAAATAAACAATAACAGAACATTTATTAAATAGCTTTACACTTTATATCATAAACCAGCGTGAGAAAGATACACCATAGACAACTGGGAGGACTACTAGACATGAGTGACAACGATATCTACTTCGGTAGCGTGATGACTCGATTCCCTTCCATGTCCCGCAAGCATTAAGACTAGATGTACCTGCTAAACCAATTGCTCACCATCCTCGAATAATAAAGATAAGCAGAGTACAACAATGACAAAAGCAACCGTTCCACAATCATCTCTACTCACCATCACATCTCATAACTGACCCACACTTAAGTGTGTTGCCCTGCTAGATTACTGCCACAACAGATAGTCCTCACCGCCAGTGGGGGACCGCAGCCTTGCCCACCTAAGCCCCGCTCATCACACGAGCGAAAACCCATGTTCATTAATGTGCACATCCCCTCTTGTAGCGGGTTCCACAAGGGGCGAATCAAGGGCGTGAAGCCACTCCCACAAGTGACTCCACTCAGCCGAGGACGCACCTCGCAATCATCGTCAATCCATCTCAACTCCAATACTCCATAATACAATCAGTCAACAACAGTCAACCAACAATATTAATCATATCAATTAAATCACAACAACACATCTTAAATCAATTATACAATCAACTGAGTAGGGAAACCCTACGTTTTCGCTATTCCATGATAGTCCATCCAACAACTAGCCAAGCAAGAGTCCTAGGTGAATCCTACAAGTAATAACCACATCCTATTACTAGACTACCCAAAAACCTACTAAAAGATGACGACAAAATATAAACTCACCTTGATATGTGGACCGAAGTCGGCAACGATGACAACCTGACTTGATGACTCCAAGCATGAACCATCCCCCTTCTTGGGTTAGTGCCTAGGCTAACTAAGAGAGTAAAAAGAAGGGTAATAGGTGGGAGAGAGAGAGAGAGAGAGAGAGAGAGAGAGAGAGTGAGAGAGAGAGAAATTAAGGTTAGAAAGAGAAGGAATCGTCGAAAAATGAAACAAAGTTTACGATCTCGCGTTTTATAATAACGTGTTAATAGACGTGATACTTGGTCGAGTATAGACATACTCGGCCGAGTAACCTTTACTAGGTCGATTAACCAGTAACGTAGGTCTCCTATCCTCTCCCATATCCAGCTCTCCTTTGGTCAAACGTTCAGTCAACGGGTACTTAAACAGGGCGGGTATTAAAGTCTTCCCCCCTTAAAAGGAACTTCATCCCCGAAGTTTGTCTCACACCTCCAAACACGACAAGACAAGGCACCTAAGAAAAGACCTATCACTCCCACAACGACGAACACCAAATAAGTTTAAGACATATATGACACTAGGTTATAAACATATTTTGACATAGTTTTGTCAACCACAGAATCACTATACTTTTACTATATACAACCACCAAGTTAATTACGTGACAAAGTTGATATCGTAACCCCATTAAGTTCTGAGATGACGACATCAAAAGTACATATTACATAAGTTTGTGACAAGTTAAAGACTTGAAAGTTAAAACAACGGTGAAACATAGAAGTACTCTGTCAACTTGCTAGGACTTTTACCGTGATGTTATCTACCCCTCTAAAAAGGAACCTCGTCCCCGCAGTTCATTCCACCCATCGGACCAAGCTCATAAGGGCGCAAAGAAACAACAACATAGAACATATATCACGTCGCGTAACAATTACGAGACGCATGTAATGTAAATAAACAACCATTATATTCATGCAATTTAAGGAAAATAGGTATATGCAACATAGACAAAGAGATGTAAATTGTACGTATGTGAACCATGATGATACCATTGCCATTCCGTCACCCCTTTTCGGTTCTTATACTACTATTACCATCTCAGCACTGATTCTGACCGTGTATCATTACCATATAAGCAAAGTTTATACCATGAAGACTTAAACCAATACTAGGACACCGAAAGATACATACATAGAAAAATAGATACTCAACTGTACTCTACAACAAATACAAATAGCGAGGAATGCAATGTCTAGATACTCGGCCGAGTACCAAGGAGTACTCGGTCGAGTACGCGATACTCGGTCGATTATCGGCAAGCTCGGCCGAATCTTCTGGCGCAGAATACAATTTTGACCACTCATATCTATAACACCAATGTCTTATCCTGCAAAACAACTAGATGTCTATCCTCAGCTTGAGGTTCACGGTCTAAATGACCCAATAGCAGTACGGAAAACAAGTAGTGGCCTTATGGCCAATTAAAACGCAAAAATAAAGGAGTACGGTGAAAGTTCAGCAAATATCCAACAACAAATCAAGAAAAACAAGGCTAGAAAACAAAGCGAACTCAAATGTCCGCATCCTCCTCCATATCCTCACCACCTCCGGTGCCAGCTGTCCCTGCTCCAGATGTTCCCGCTCCCTGATAAGCTCCAGATGAGTAGCCTCCACCGCCGGTCCACCTCCCTACCTCGTCTAGCTGACTGCCATAGTTGGCTCCCCACGGTCCTGCGAGGTAGCCAAACTCGGTCTCTGTGGGTGGTCTACAAAAGGTGGGATCAACCCCATAACTATGGAATACTCCAGTGTCAACCCCGGGTCCTCTCCACCAAAGCGGCTGTGCCAAGTCCTTCCCTATACCCTGGTTGTAGGCCATCTCATGCATGGTCCCTAGCACCAAGGTAGAAGAGATCCGCTCAGGAAGGTCGCTAACCTGCATCCTAGGGTCGTGGATAATAGGGTAGGGCGAGTACTGCGATGGGTAAAAGCTAGGTGTAGAAAAGGAAGTCTCAGTCTCAGCCACCCTTGCTGCTCTCCCTCTACGTTGGTCGTGGGGCGGGAGAGCGATCGACTGTTTCTCCGACACGGAGATAGGCTCAGGTAGGTCTATTAGAATCCTGGGATCGATCAGGTAAGACTGAGGGTCGGGTCTACTCTCACCACTCACCGGGTCATACTCTGCCAGTTGGTCCACCACGGGAAGGTGCTCGGGATCGGGAAGCACCATCCACATAGATCCTCTCACCCTCCAAGCAAAAGACCCATTCTCCAACTTCCTAAGTCACCTATTATGACAACAGTACTTCTTATCCATTGTAGGGATAGATTCGAACAACCCAGTACCCGACGCAGGTGGAGCTTCAAAGTCAGTCAATCTCTGGGCTAAGCGGTCACTATGGCCCTACAAGTAAGGTAACGGCTCGAAGACTGTGCAATAAGAGACAAACCAGAGCATAAAACCCCGGGAGCACTATTGTAAAAAGACTTCCCTCGACGAGGGTTAAGATAGGACATTAACAGCATTACCTCATGGGTGTTCATCTTGCTCACATTCTCCCTCCCGAATAGTAGACAAGTCATCATCCTAAGGAACATACGGAGTGACACATGTTGAACATCATTAATCAACATGGCACTCGCACTCGGAACTGGTCTCTCGGTTAGGTAAGGTAGGTAGTGAGGTGCCCCACTATTTTTCGCCACATCACTCAAGTACCCCTTTTTCTTAGTCTTTAGCCTAAGGTGGTTAGAAAACTCATCAAGTATCAAGCTATGGTCATCGTTCATAAGGTAGAAGGAAACGGTTTTTCCCTCTACATCATAAACGAAGGAGCTCAGGAACTCCAAGGTGAGGTATGGGCATGACTTCTTTTGAAGATGGTAGAGTCCCTCCATTACCAATATCTCAAAAATGTGAATGATATCCCCTTTAACCTCCACAGGTCTCCAAGATTTTGGGGTCCACACAATGAGTCGGTCTCATGGTCCGACCCATTAAGGCCACAAAAGTAGCCCCCTGCTTGAAGTCAGAGAAATTTACCGATGGATAAATGTCCACTGGAGGAACAATGGGTTCTTGGTTAGATTGGCCAGTTTCCAAGTTGACATTGGCGCGAGTCCACTTCTTAGCTGGGGCTTTTGATTTCGGCATGCTGCAAAAGATGAATTCAACAAGGATTTTCCAGAAATTTGCCATAGCAAGGACTATTTTTCAAGTAATACACTTTTTAATACGAAGTTTTAAGACGAAATTTTCTCATAAAAGACATGACATACTAATCAAGTAAAGCATTGCTATCACTCATTAACTCACAGGGAACATCCTAGAGGCAATCTAGGTGACCAAAAATCAAAACTTTGAGGTAAACCCTAGAGAATTTCCAACATAAGTTGGGTGGTTTCAAGCATAAAAACCGTTTTTGAGCATAAATAGTGACGCGTGTGTCGCGTACCTGTCAAAAAAAAACCAAGTGAAGAGAGATGAGTAACGTAATTACTCCTCTCCAGTCTTATACTAAAATTCACTCTCAAGACTAATCTATGGACTGATTACAAAAGCCCATAAATAATTAGGCGGAAATTAACTAAAACACACGACACCACTCGATCGAGTAAGAATAATCTACTCGATCGAGCAATATCATAACTAAACCACTCGATCGAGTAGATGTGACCCACTCGATCGAGCACCACTAGCATAAACTCCTCGATCGACCCCTCAACCAGCTCGATCGATCAATCTTGAGTGTATAAAGCATTCGATCGAGCAGTTAACCACTCGATCGAGCTACATAGGCACGTTAGACCTTGAATTGCTTCCCAAACTCGGCTCATGCGTCTTCCAAGTGTTAGATTTCTAAGCTCCAGCTCCTTATTTTCCATGAATGCATGCAATTGGGACAGTTAAGGCTCGATTTAGCTTCTCTTCAGTCAATTCCTGCAAATTACAATAAACGGACCAAAGTAGAATATTCGGGGGTATTTGTAGCCAGATGTTACATAAAAAGCACAGAAATGCGTGTAAAAAAAGAGGTGAAAACCTTATATAAAAGACACGCATCAAATAGGTTGTGTTTAAGAGCAAATATGACCAAAATAACAATATAGAAGTATAAAAACATTGGATTACAAGAGTAAAATTTAGATTTTGGGGCAAGTTTTCCATTGATTGAATTAAAAGCTAAGACGATTGATTAGATACATTACCTTAGTTGGAGATTTGAACAAAGCAAGAGGGAAATCCAAGAGCAACTACAACCAAAAATCACCTTAGTATTTTGAAAGAGAGAAAATTTTGTATAGAATGAAGGTAGGAGGCGGAATAAAGGAAGGAAAAGGGTTATAAGGTTTTCCGGAAATAACCGAGCTGGGCCGCGATTTTTGGGAACTCGGTCTACTTGGTTGAGTACTCAGAGATTAGTAGCTGGTTTAATCTGTCATTCTGAATACTCGGTCGAGTGCCTCTTTACTCGGCCGAGTATGGCCTACTCGGTTACTCGGCCGAGTTCAACAGAACAGTGATAAAATTGGAAGATACAAAGAGTATTTCCCTGCAAAACAATAAACATCGTTCGGAGTTCCACATAATCGGGCTCGTCACAATTATACCCTATTTCTATCATACACAAGGCACGTCTTGAGTTTTAAAGTTCATTACAATATACTTATGCAACACATGTTATAGTGCACATAACCGGTAGTAAAACAATCCATGCCACAACACATATACCGCAACCAACTTGGCTATGTTGCAAGTAGGACATGTCATATGTTTCAAAGTCTATTGACGAGCATACATCTACATCATTGTTACAAGTACACATACATATACCATTAAGCACACGTTTACGCTCCCGTCCTTCTTGTCGTGTTACAACACTACCATTGCTTGTTACCTCCCCGGTCATGTACCACTATGCATAAGACTTTAGACTTATCATCCGACTCATCCATACATGCACGCACACTTAATTTTACTAGCACTTCATCGATGACAACCATTTTCGCGCATTTAGAACTCCACATATTCCACACTCAACTCATTACTACACAGACTTCTACATACATGCACACTTGACACACATACACACTTGCATAGATACACTCCTATACATCTACCCTTCCACGGTGGCTAGCTTAAGTATTACTGCGGTCGGGATTCTGAGATGAGGGTGCCTTCTCTCCCAAAACCGACAGAAGGGGCTCCAACACACATACACTAGGTTCATTTTAATTCGACACCCTACATTTATTTGTTTCATTGGTCCAGGTTCTAAAATCGTCGCTTTGATACCACTTTGTAACACCACCATACACCAAGGTGCCTTACCAAGGACCACCTCAGTGTATAGAGGTGTTACCATCTCGGTTTCCCGAGGTAAGTAGATCAAATAAACAATAACAGAACATTTTTTAAATAGCTTTACACTTTACATCATAAACGAGCGTGAGAAAGATACAACATAAATAACCCGAAGGACTACTAGACATGAGTGACAACAATATCTACTTCGGTAGCGTGATGACTCGATTCACTTCCATGTCCCGCAAGCATCAAGACTAGCTGTACCTGATAAACCAACTGCTTACCATCCTTGAATGGATCACCCTAGTTTTAAAAACACAACACAGGGTCAGTTCACTGAATAATAAAGATAAGCAGAGTACAACAATGATAAAAGCAACCATTCCACAATCATCTCCATCTCACCATCACATCTCATAACTGACTACACAATTAAGTGTGTAACCCTGCCAGATTACTGCCGCAACAGATAATCCTCACCACCAGTGGGGGACTGCAGCCTTGCCCACCTAAGCCACGCTCATCACACGAGCGATAACCTATGTTCATTAATGTGCACATCCCCTCTTGTGGTGGGTTCGACAAGGGGCGAATCAAGGGCGTGAAGCCACTCCCGCAAGTGACTCCACTCAGCCGAGGACGCACCTTTTAATCATCGTCAATCCATCTCAAATCCAATACTCCGTAGTACAATCAAACAACAACAGTCAACCAACAATATTAATCATATCAATTAAATCACAACAACATATCTTAAATCAATTATACAATCAACTGAGTAGGGAAACCCTATCTTTTCGCTATTCCATGAAAGTGCATCCAGCAACTAGCCAAGCTTGACTCCTAGGTGAATCCTACAAGTAGTAACCACATTCTATTACTAGACTACCCAAAAACCTACTGAAAGATGACGATGAAACATAAACTCACCTTGAGATGCAGACCGAAGTCGGCAACGATGACAACCTGACTCGATGACTCCAAGAATGAACCATCTCCTATGTTGGGTTTGTGTCTAGGCTAATTAAGAGAGTAGAAAGATGGGTGATAGGTGAGAGAGACATAAATTGGGGTTATAAAGAGAAGGAACCGTCGAAAAATGAAATAAAGTTTACGATCTCGCGTGTTATAATAACGCGTTAAAAGACGTGATAGTCGGTCGAGTGTAGATATACTCGGCCGAGTAACCCCTACTCGGTCGAGTATTCTCACTACTCGGCCAAGTAACCTTTACTAGGTAGAGCAACCAGTATAGTAGCTCTCATATCCTCTCCCATATCCCTTGCTACGGGTCTTCTTTGGTCAATCGGTCAGTCAACGGGTCTTTAAATAAGGCCGGTATTACAATTGAGTTGGAATGATTTTGGAAACAAAGTGTGGATAGTTTTTTTTGGTGGAAATGTTAGTAATATTAAAAAGCAGCCCATAAGGCATTCACCATGTTACATACGCTTGTTACACTACATTGAGAGTTATACCAACTCACCGAAATAACTCATTACAACACTTGCAAACTCTACCAATCATCACATTAAACCTCTCTGTTGACACCATATAATCTCGCCATATTTTAGTTTCCCTATCTGACAATTCATGATCCTCATTTTGCACTCCTCCCTCGTAGTTTGAATAATCTTCATAGGATGCATTATATAAGAATCCAACCTACATCTGTTTCTTGTTACCCACACATGATATTGGACTACTAGCTACAATCAATGAATTGAGTAACAGTCTAACAAAACCCGATAATATCCACATCTTCAGCATACCTTTACTGATCATGTTAAATGTTAGGAGCATACCATATTGAATCAACCAGGCAACAAAATAATGCTTTGGTTTGTTTAATCTATTCCACATTGACTTTACCCAAGAAACATTCATATCATTATTTCCCATGAGCCATTCACATCTACTTGTTATGGTATACTCTCCATCTTCCCCCAACCATTTCCCTCCAATATAAGCCCTCTTCAGTTTCTCATTTACCTCACAGATTTTTCTCCACGCCCAAGAGCTAGCACTGCTAGGTGAATAATCCATCCAGTTTCTTCCTTTCATATAAACCTTATCAATCCATTTAATCCAAAGATAGTCCTTTTTGCTAACCATCCACCAAACTAATTTCCTAACTGCAACTGTATTCCAAGTTCTGCTATCTACCAGTTCTAATCCCCCCTTCTCTTTTAGCTTACAAATCGTACTCCGAGCTATTAAAGGAGCTTTTGATTAACTCTCGTTATCTTCCTAAAAAAATTCCTGCATAAAGCTTGGATTCTATCCATAACATCATCAGAGAGAATGAATATTTGAGCCAATAGGTATGGATAGTATTTACAACAGCTTTTACCAAGGTTAATCTTCCAGTATATGATACCTCTTGTTCCAACCTCTAATCCTTGCTAGCATTCTGTCAACCAGAATATTACAATCAATTCTTGCCAGTTTCTTATAAGATATACTGATCCCAAGATATTTAAAGGGAATATCTCCCTTTTTAAAACTAGTAAACCTCAGAAGGGCATCCTTAGCATCTGGTTGAATACCATTGAAAATCATATCAGACTTCTCATTACTAATCTTCAAGCCTAATGCCTCAGAAAAATAATTAAATGCCTCCAAAATGGTCACCACCGATTTTATATCACCTTTGCAGAATGACAATATGTCATTAGCAAACATCAAATGGGATAACTTGATACCATTGCAAAGAGGATGAAACCTAAAGTGAGGCCTGACACACACCGCCTCTAAAAGTCTGCTTAAATACTCCATACAAAGAGTAAACAATAAGGGGGGAAAGGGGGTCCCCTTGTATTAGTCCTCTTCTCCCCTTAAAGAATCCATGGGCCTGTCCATTGAGAAAGGGGGCCTGACACACACCGCCTCTAAAAGTCTGCTTAAATATTCCTTACAAAGAGTAAACAACAAGGGGGAAAGGGGGTCCCCTTGTCTTAGACCTCTTCTCCCCTTAAAGAATCCATGGGCCTTTCCATTGAGAACAATTGAGAAAGTAGTGGATATTACACATTCCATCACCATCTGAGTATACATGGGAGCAAAATTTAGACTATTCATCATCTGATGCACAAACTTCCACTCAACGGAATCGTATGCCTTTCTCAAATCAACCTTCATCATACATCTGGGTCAAGCACTCTTCCTAGTGTACAATGTCACTAAATCCTGGCTTATAATGATATTACCCATTAAGCTTCTCTCTTTAATGAAAGCAGACTGAGCATGATTAATGACTTTAGGAAGTATCACTGCCAATCTAGAGCAAATGAGCTTGGATATTATTTTATTTATTGTGTTGAAACAAGCCAAATGTCTAAATTCCTTTACAGAGATTGGATTGTCCACTTTAGGTATCAAAACCAGATTGGTGCTGTTAATTTGCTCAGTAATCTCCCTTCCCTAAATAAATCCTTAACTGCACTTCAAACTTCATCCTTAATGACCTCCCAGCCAAATTTGTAAAAGCAGCTAGAGTACCCATCATGCCCTAGACTTTTATCATCTGGAATGGAGTAAACTATCTTCTTAATGTCACCATAATTTGGAATACTCACAATGCTATCCTAGTCCTCAACATCCACCAACCTGTCCTTAGTCACAATATTGGAGTAAAAACCAGTAGTGTTAGCATTTGTGTCAAGCAGTTCAACATAGTAGTAAACAAATGCTTGCTGAATATCCTCAGGTTTTTTACAAATCACCCACCAGCATTCTCAATCTATATAACCTCATTGTGTACATGCCTCTGCTTAATAACCTTGTGGAACATAGATTTATTAGCATCCCCATCTACCGCCCAATCACATTTGGCCTTTTGTCTAAAAAAATCCTCCCTAGCTTTGGCTAGAGTGTGGATACTTTGAAATGAACATATTGGTTTAAAAAAACCAAATGGGCCAAAAGTCTAATCCTATTTGGACAGCATTTTGCTTCAAAAATATTCTTTTTTTTTCAAAAGACAGAACGTTTAAAGGTTCGGGATTGATAATAAATTGGAATTTTCGAAAATATAGGGTTGGAAATGGGCCAAAATTTTGAAATAAATAAGGCTTGACAACGACTCAAAAATTCGAAAAAAGGATAGCCATCTTGACTAAAAATTTCGAAAAGAGTCTTTTTAAAATTAGAAAAAAAAAAAAAAGACTCAAAAATCACATATATCCATTCGCATATTAAGGATGCTATGCATAAACCTAGACTCTTCTAAGTCTCGGTCGGTCCTCTATTACGAGTTTATGCCAATGATCCTACTTTGTTAGGGAAGTGCAAACCCACCATAAGCACTGTGAATAAGAAAGATAAGCACTTGCTAACCTCGGGGGAACCACCTCGATATTTAAATCAGGCATAGTGGATGTTATTTTCCTACCTTAAGATCGACCCAAGAGAGAAAATGACCCAAATCCTAAAGTCTCGTTGGTTTATGCATGATGAATGTAAAAGAAAAAACATATGCTATATAATCCTAATAGTCATCGTTTTCCTTTTCGAGTCGCACTATCCCCGTAGAGTCGCCAAATTGTGGACAAGGGAAATTCATCCACGCGACGTTTCTTTTCAAAAAAAAAAATTTCTCTTAAACAGTCACCACTAAATTTTAGGTGAAATTTAGAAACCAGTTTTAGAGATTCGAGTTCGTGTGAAAGTACGTATTGTAAAGTTAATTAAAACAAAAAAAACACAACCCCGCCCGTTGCAATAATGGCCTTTACTAATGAACTACAATAGCTATTTGGCTACGTAACACATGTGAGAATGCATCCAACAAATTAAATCCTAACATCTGAATTCCATTCTATGTCAATTTAATGCAAACAACTCGTCGAGTAAATTTAGCATGTGAGTTCAATTGAAAAAAAACAAAAGGAAACAAAGAAGGAATTAATAGAGATTCTTACTCTTAGAATAAGCATGAGTCCGACTATGGTATACGACACGAGCGGCACAAATACATGGCCTAAGGCCTAGAAAACCGTGCATAAGGGACGGGTTGCTCACGGCCTATAAAACGTGGCCTTGGGTCACTCCTCGTGATTAAGCAAGATAAGATGACTCTAGACTCAATCCTCGTGGTAGGACGATGATTATATACGGTCCTAGTCTAAACTTGCATCCAGACTCTCTGGATGAACATTTTCAGATTCGACATGCAATAAACCTTTTGCATCCAAGACTCGAAGCAACTGAACGGATGTCGATTACCTTGAATTCGATAGAACAGCACAAAAGCGGCGGATAGAGAACCAGCAGACCAAATCCGCCAGAAAGGCATGGAAGAGGCGCAAAATTTATGCTAGTATGCTAAGCACAATGACACCACCTCGCATGAGTACAACATTTAATGGTCGGGTCGACCAACGCTACACGATCGCCTCCAAAAAATGGCGTCATACTCACGCTAACACCAGCAGGAAACCATAGAAGACTATTATCCTCTCGGTAGGGCGATGATAATAATACGACCCTAGCCTAAGCCCGACACCGAACTCTCAACATGAACGTTTCTAAATACGATTGGACGACGATAATATGGTCTCATCCTAAATTCTCGGGATGAACATTTCCCGATTCCTCATCTGATAAACATTTAGCATCCAAGACTCGGGCCAACAGAGCGGAAGCTGAGTACCCCAAGTTCGGCCGAACGACACGAAAGAGGCGGATTATGGAGTCAAGCATAGTACGACAAAGTTCAAAGACAAGTGAGTACTATGAGTAGATAGTAACACAACTTAGATGTTAATTCCAACAACAAATAAGAGCTTACAAAGCATGGGAGTTTGATCCAACACAATCAAACTTGATTCCAATGACCAATTAACGCAAACATGGTATACATGGGTGAAATATCAAAAAACCGTCATTAAACATGTGAATGAGACTTCATCAAAGTATTCTAATGTAGAACAAGTGTTAAAGTACCATACATAAGCATTAGAGTCAATTTTAAGAGCACAATAAACGAGAAACATAAACTCAATTCAATACAACAAGTTTAGAACCCAATTCCGACAATTGTCAACTTTAAATGGTCATATCATCACTTGTATAAATGATATTAAGGTGAAACCAATTGGACATGATATAGAATCTTTTTACGATTCTAACGGTATGTCATAAGCCCAAAAGGGATAAGAAACCAGGGCGTTATGACCACTTTACGAAAACTTGACAGACTGAAACAGCGGCTTGCGGTGGCAGTCGCAGCTTACATTCTACTCTGGTTCTGTACTGCTGCACGCATCTTAATGTCGACATTTACCAATTTTTCGTCCAAAATACATCCAAAATTTACATGTAACAACAATGATACATAATACAACTCTAAGAATATAATTTTCACACATCTTGATGGATTCAAGCACAAGATTTTTATCAAAATAAATCGAGCCAACAACAATAAGTTAACACCTTACAATTAACCCATTAATCTTTATTACATTATAACCAAACCAACACATAAAACCATCAATTAAAGAATCATTTAACAAAAGCAATTCAATAAAACTCATCATACAAAAATCACAAAACATTACCTAACGTAAACAAGAGATTCCTAAGGAAAACGCACATAAAAGAACTAATCTTTTTCATGTGAAACACTCATCTAAACACATAATCCATCACCATTACCTTTGTAACGCTCCAAGTCTTCAAATTTTCGTAGTAGTCATTGGCACCCAAGAATTCCTTGTCCCAATCTTCAAAGTACATCCTTTTATTAACATTGATACCATTAGAAAAGGAGGAGAAAAATATGGAAAAGTGGGTTTTAGAAAGAGTTTCAATATCTTTACTGTACTTATCTAGAAAGGAGGGAGTGGGTAGGATTCTAGAACAACAAACGGATATAAATTTGATTAAAAATTGGAGGTTTTATGTGAGTTTTACTAGAAATTAAAGATTTAGGATGAGTTTTAATTGAGAAATCTCCTCTTTTCTAATGAAGAACATGAAGCGAAGTTGCTGAAAAATTGAGAATCAAACCCTAAAAGCGAGAGCTTTGGTTGTCTTAAGGAAGGTACTTAGATTTGTTTAGACCCAATTACTAAGGCACTTGGTTTGTGACTCGGTTTTCCACTTAAATGATCCATACTACGACTTTTATAAGTTTTCCGGACTATAATAAAACCAAATTAATTTTAAAAAACTAAAGCACAATTTTGAAAGTACAAAATAAATAAATAATATATCACATAAAATTAAGTATTATTAAATTTGCGATTTTAAATAAGTTATCCATTATGATAAAATCACGGGTGTAACATAATCAATAGTTAATTAATCAAATCAATATATTCTACCTGAAGTAATCAAGGGCGCTTTCACATTGCATCAAAATCAAGTCGAGTTTTCGTTAAAGGACAATTTAGTTAAATTTTGTGACCACCTATATGTCAGTCTGATGGTGCAAAATCCAACTTTAATATTGTTTTCATTATTTTTAGGGTAAATTGATAATTTATACCTTCTATAACACGACTTTTTAAATTTTATACCTAAGATAACTTTTTTTCAAAACTTATACCAAAAATCTTCATTTATTACAAACTTAATACCAAGTTGAAATTCTGACAAAAAAATAACAAACTGACCGTTTTACCCTTACCCTTTAACCCATCAATTTTCATTTTGCCCAACAACTATTTCCCCACCGCATAAAACCAATCAACACCCACATGGCCACAAACGCCACCACATAGATGTAATACCCGTCCTTTTAGGGACCCGTTGACCATCGTTGACTGACCTTAGACACATGTCTAGACCTTCGAAAACCATAGGAGTTAACCTTGTGACGTAGTAACCCTTTTAGTTCTGGTGACTCGATCTAGCGGAGGCTACTCGATCGAGTAGCTTAGTCACTCGATCGAGTAGAGGCCACTCGATCGAGTAAGTTACATGCTCGATCGAATAACGGGAGTTCACCGGGGAAATATAAATTGTGATATCGGGAAAACCAAATCATTTCATTTTCTTTTCTCCTAAACCTAGATGTCATCATACCTCTATTCCTTCACCTATATTCACTCTTTTGGAGCTTTTGAGAGTGAAGACACCATGGGGATGGGAAGCACGAGTCGGGTAGCGGTCTTGTCGTCGGGATGCTATGTATAGGTATGTTGTCATCGTCATCATCGTTTTCCTTGGTTTCGTTTGTGATTGTGGCAGTAGTAATAGATGGTCATACTGTTTGTTATAGGTGGTTATGGTGGTTGCTTGTCAGCTTGTGGTCGAGTGCGGAATCACTACGGTTTGCTAGAGGTAGGTTCTCCTACTCAGTGCTGTTGGTTGTCTAGTATGTCAGTTGTAGTGCTTAATTGTATTTGGTGTTATGATTGGTAGTGTGGATTGATTGTTGTTGGTTGTTGTTTATTTGTCTCTGGCTCGCGAGGCGTCTCCTCGGCTGAGTGGAGTCACTTACGGGAGTGGCTACACGCCCTTGATTCGCCCTCTGTGGAACACGCCATAGAAGGGGATGTGCACATTAAGGAACATGAGTTTTCGCTCGGGATTGATGAGCAGGGATTTGGTTTATATGGCTGCGGTCCTCCACTGGTGGCGTGGATTACTGGTTGCGATTGGTAATCTGGCAGGACTGGACCTTCGGGCAGTCAGAGAAGTGTGGGTGATTGGAGAAGGTGATGTGTGTATGGTTGATGTGCGTGGTTTTTTGTGTTCCTTCAGTTACTGACCTTGGGTGGTGTTGTTGTGTTTTCTTCTTATGTTGCGTCTGCCGTGATCCACTATGCTGAGCAGTCGGTCTTAACAGGTTGATATCTGGATCATAGTTGGGTGCTTGGAGGGACGAGTCTACGACGAGTCATGGCGGAGAGAGTATCACGTAGTTGGTAGTTGTCACAAGTTGTATCTTTCCTTTTTGGTTAATTACTTGTAAACATAATTGTTCTTTTATCGACATTTGATTATTACTGTTCCTCGGGCAACCGAGATGGTAACGCCCTTATCTGCTGGGGAAGATCTTGTTAAGGCTCCTTGGCAGATGGGGGTGTTACAAAGTGGTATCAGAGAGACGATTTTGGAACCTGTAACTAATGAACATAGTGAGTCTAATAAAATGAACCAGTGCATGTATATTGGGAGCCCCGGCAGTTGCTTGATTTTGGGTGAGAAGGCACCCTCATTTCAAAATCCTGGCCCCAATATACTTAAGCCAGTCACTTCGTATGGGAATATTGAGTCGGGAATTGTGTGCGAATAGTTGTGTGTGGTGTATAGAATAGATATTGTGTGTTTGAGTCTGTGTTAATGTCTGGTGCGTGCAAGTAGTAGTGATAGATCGTGTGTGTGTGTGTGTGTGTGTTTGTGTGTGTGTTTGTGTGTGTGTGTGTGTGTGTATGATGGGAGTAGTGGATGTGTTGATAGTTGCATACGAGTATCTGATAATGTGACGGTGATAATGGGTTGTGAATCTTCACATGTGCTTAGGTTAGTATTAATTGACATGTAATGCTGTCGAATTTAGTGGATGAATGTTGTTGCGTACTCCTGTGAATAGGCATAGTATGTGAGTTATCTTGTGGTTGTCGGATTGTTGTGATATGTTGTGATATGTTAAAACTTTGAGCAAACATGAGTATTAAGTAGTAGCTATATTGCCAAATGGAATGCTTAATGTAGTTTAATCACATGTTGAACGATTGAATTTTAATATGCGTAAGTGAGAGTAGAATAATGTGCTATTATATATATATATATATATGTTCATTTGAGTTGAAGCAAGTCATAGTCGAATTATTTTGTAAAATGTTTCATATAGGATGGAATAATATGTACAATGTTCGGATGAGATAGTTGTGTTGCATTTGAGTTAGTACTAATGGATCGTTATTGGTTGAAATAATCAGTGACGAGTTCCAAATACACCTTGGACTCGGAACGAGTTGTTGTTTTGCAGGAACCGTTAACCGAACTCGTAACTTTTGACTTTGTTCTTAACCTTATTCGACCGAGTACGAGTGCCTACACAACCAAGTAGACCTTACTCGATCAAGTAGTTGGGTTATTAGATCGAAACCGTTGAAACTACCAGCGGAAACTCGATCGAGCAACTCCAACTCGATCGAGTAGAGGCCGCTCGATCAAGTAACCGAGTAACTCGATCGAGTTGGTTGCTACAGTACCCGTATTAGAACGGAATTCTTATTCTTTCTTTGATTCATTCTTCCTTCTTATTTCTCCTTAATTCAACCCTAAAATCACTAAAACCCCCTTTTTTCTCAAAGTTCTTGGTGAAGGTTGTGCTTAATACTCTTGAAACCTCTTTATTCATTCATTCAATCCTTTTGCAAATCATTCAAGGTAAGTTTGTTACTCTCTTTCTTTGTTTTAATCAATTAGTAGCACATAAAAGTGTTAGTTTTCTGAAAAATTCGATTTATACTCATGGATTTTGTTTATGGTTGTAGTATTTTGGTAAAATTGATTTAATTTCTTTATTATTGATGCTCGAAATTGCAAAATCAAACCAATTTGTGAGTACAATTGGACCGAAATTTCTAAAGTTTGGGTTACAAATTGGATTTTTGTTTGTCTTTTGAGCAACTAAAAGGGAAAATAGAGTAGGGTATGTTGTTGGTAACATGTTTGGTGTTGATTTTGACTAATTTCACCAAAATTTCGTCTTAAAACTCCGTCTTAAAAGTGCCCAAAACTGAATTTCGCCCCAAATCTTGGTGATAATGATCTTATGTGAAGCTATTTTTGAGGGATTAAGACCCCAATTTTTCTGATTATTGTTAAAGTTTTTGTTTTTTAAAAGCCATGACACCGTCTTTTGTGAGATATGGGAGTAACGTTATTTTTGGAAATTGTTGGTTGTCTTATGAAAACTACTTTAAATTGTTGTTTCTCTATCCATGAGTATACTTTGAAAAGTTCTTTTTTGATCAAGTAAGTATCCATTTGGTGTGTCTAAAAACATGTTGAAACTGATGCCAAGAGTCACAGCTACGACCCGATAGAGTAAGAGGTCGAGGGCCTCTAAGCCGGAGGTGGGAAAGGGGAGTCAGGGACCCACTGTTCCACCCGTTTCCGAGTATCCTACCATTGTCTTTGCTAACTTTGAGCAAAAAGATGCCTTTATTGAGTTGCAAAAGCGCCATATGAAACCTACTAGATGTATCGACACTACCATCCTTGAGGACCTGAAAATAGACACAGATGTGAGGCATATCTTTGAGATATTGGGTTTGGCGGGGTTGTATCATCTTAGGAAGCACTCTTACCCTTTCTTGACTTTGGAGTATATTAGCTCTTTTTCTTATGATGCGGCAGCTAAGACTGTACAGTTTTGTCTTATGAACACCAATTCTCTTTTGTCCATGGACCAATTTGCTTCTCACCTTGGACTTGCTCGACCCGAGAAGGGATCTCTTAGAGACATTCCAACTGAGTGTGGGGCTAGTAGTTATATGCCCTATTTCACTAGTAAGGTCGCCTCTACTTCAAGTAACATGTTGATTAATGATGTTCAACATGTGCTACTTGGCCTTGATGGCCACCTCTTAGACCCGGTACTTGAGTTGTGGTGATATTGTCACACGGTTAGCTGAGCGGTTGACTACCTTTGAGGCGTCTTCGGCCCTCACACCTATGGTCCAAGCTGTGCCCACTTTGGACCGAGATTACTTCATCGACCAGAAATGGTTGAGGACTTTGGTGGCTGGTAGGTTAGCTTGAAGAGTGCGAGGTATGAGTTGGATAAAGCTACCTAACCCTGTGCACCTCCCTGTGACTGAGCCTTTGACAGCGGTGATGGTTTCATCGGACTCCGACGACGAGAAGGTTGCCCATACTCAGTATTACTACCTGATAGATGATGATCTTTTGGAGGTGATGCCAGAGCCGACCAAGGGGGACCAGACTAGACCTGAGGATCAGCAACCTAGAGTAGGGAGAGGTCCTAGACGGGTGAGAGAGAGGGATGGTGAGACTCAACCAGTGCAGCCCGTGCCTCCATAGTATTAGTATCCCAATTACCCTTCGTCCTTTAGTCATGCGATGCAGGTGAGTGAGCTCACAGAGAGGGTATCCAAAACGTTGACCCTCCGGAACCTTCACAAGATGGCGTACGTGCAGAGCATTGGGACCAACCTGGCCCAACCAGTTTGGTGGAGAGGTGTCGGGGATGATAGTGGAGTCTTCTACTCTTATGGTGTAGATCCGGCTACATGGGGGGAGCCTAGGAGTTATCCTCTCGGTTGTATGGCGTCATGGCGAGTAGAAGGAGACTCGGGCATAGGAGCTACCACTGGCGAGGGTACAACTGGAGCCGACACGTCCGGAGGAGGCGGAGATGAGGTAATGGAGGAGCCGGGTTTAGAGTGATGTTGTTTCATGTTGTTTTACTTGCTCTTACAGGGATTTTAGTTAGTTGATACTTGTTTTGGTTGGCACTTGGATATACTTTGATTTGTACTTGGCCATAAGGCCGTATTTTGTTAGATTTTGAAACTTGATATGCAAGTGGATAATGTCAGAGATGAAACACCGACGATTGTTATGTTTTCTTAGTCTGACAACGTGTATATAGAGCAATTTGACCTGTAGTTACTCGACCGAGTGCCCCTAACTCGATCGAGTAACTGCGTATGGGATTCTGAAATGCTTATTGGACTCGACATACTCGATCGAGTAGCTGTTGAACTAGATCAAGTAGCATGAACTCGATCGAGTTGTTCCTTAACTCGATCGAGTACCCCGTGTTATTGGTATATTTCATTTTTAAAATTATTAGTTGGCATCACCTATGTGTATCTTGCTGATAATATGTTTCATTGTCATGGTTGGTAATCACAGCATCATGTTTCAAGTGCAGTTTATATAATATCAGTATGGTTTTCATTATTTTCACCCATGGATGCTTAATTGAATTGCTTGAAGTACCATGTTGAACGGTGGTTATAGTTTATCGTTGCGGTCTTAAGTTTACAGCTGGTTATGTAGAGTACACATGATTGGGTAATGTCACTTAAATAATTTGTCGGTGTTCATGTATAATAATGGGGTGGCGGTACATTTCACTTACTTATTTGTGATTATCTACATCTAATATATATACTAACATGCATACATTTTATCTACGTAATATCAGTAAGGTACCATGATAGTTGTTAGGTCTCAACGTATGATAAAATTGTTTTGTAATGTCAAGATTGAGTAAAGTTATCATTTCATGTAATATTTGTAGATCGTCTTAAAGGTGAACTTCGGGGACGAAGTTCCTTTTAAGAGGGGAAGAGTAATGTCGCATGAGAAAAATAACAAGTTATGACAAGCATATCACATTTTGAGTAAATTGTCGGTAAAATTCTCAGGTTGCTTAATCCCTTTGTGTGCTTAAAAAAAAAAGAATTTTAAGTTTGGTTATGTGAAGGTAATGCATGTATTGTGATGTTAGGCGAAAATGGTAGTAAATTGAATTGTTACATTGTTGAGTAATATTAATGTTATGGAAATGGTTTAAATGAATGTTAAGCTATTGTTGTACACTTTGACTGATGGTTGGCTGTATTTTGGATTGCTGTACTTTGGTAATTAGTAACTAATTGTTATTGATGATTAATTATTAGACGAGTCAAATAGAATAGTTGTATTAGATGAATATGATGTGTGTGATATATGGAATCATGCAAGAAAATTCGGTTAGTAAGTGGAAGTAACGGTTTGTGTTAGTGTGTTCTCGTGTATAATGCATGTTTGATGACTCGATAGGAGGTTGTATTTGATGATGTGTTGCTAAGGTAGATGAAGACGATGGGTGGGGGCGTACATGGATGGGTGGTATATAAGAATGGTTGTGCTTGTCCTTGTCAGGGTGGATGGTTGTCGACTGTCTTACTGCACTTTTCACCTTATGTCATGGGGGATGATGAGTTGAACTTCGGGGACAAAGTTCTTTTTAAGGAGGGAAGACTGTAATACCCATCCTTTTAGGGACCCATTGACCGTCGTTGACTGACCTTAGACACATGTCTAGACCTTCGGAAACCTTACGAGTTAACCTTGTGACATAGTAAACCTTTTAGTTCTGGTGACTCGATCTAGCGGAGGCTAATCGATCGAGTAGCTTAGTCACTCGATCGAGTATAGGCACTCGATCGAGTAAGTTACATGCTCGATCGAGTAACGGGAGTTCAGCGTGCAAATATAAATCGTGATATCGGGAAACCCAAATCATTTCATTTTGTTTTCTCCTAAACCTAGATGTCGTCATACCTGTATTTCTTCACCTATATTCACCCTTTTGGAGCTTTTGAGAGTGAAGACACCATGGGGATGGGAAGCACGAGTCGGGTAGCGGTCTTGTCGCCAGGATGCTATGTACAGGTATTGGAATACTACGGGTTTCATAGGCTGGTACTCGGCCGAGTATGGCTTACTCGGTCGAGTAAAGTGTGTCGTGTATCCTGTTTGGCTACTGCCCAGGAACACTCAACCGAGTATGTGGAATACTCGACCGAGTAGAGGGTACTCGACTGAGTATACTCTATACTCGACCGAGTATCCGGTCTGCCGAGTGTAATTGCCGCGGTTTGATTTGGAAATGATTAGGGCATTATATATTACGCTAAAAAAATTCTAATTACGTTTTACAAAACCTAAAACATCCTACGACGCTCTAATCATCTATGAATCTCTCCTTTGTGTGTGGGTGATCATAGCAATTGCATTCTTTCCTTTGATTTATCGTCGGGAAGTTCTCGTCTTCATATTCAATGGTTTATATTTTAGGGTTTGTTTTTTATTATGAATTGGGGGAAATGGGGTTTGCATATAGTGATTGTGTTATGTGATTATTGATTAGGCGGAGACTTCGTAGAGGAGCCGTTCTAGATTGCTTGCTCGCATTCCTTGCTGTTGTGCTAAGGTAGGGTTTCCCTACTCAGTTCCTGTTTAATTGATTTGAGATATATTGTTAAACTGTGTATGATTGTTGTCTGCTGATCATCATTGGAGTGTTGGTGTGGTGGTGGTGTGGTGGTTGTGATGGTGTTGTGATGATTGTGGTGGAGTCACTTGCGGGAGTGGCTTCACACCCTAGTTCGCCCTCCGTGGAATCCACCATGGGAGGAGATGTGCACATTAAGGGACAAGGTTGTCGCTCGTTGATGAGCGGGATTTAGGTGGGGATTGGCTACTGTCCCCCACTGGAGGCGAGGATTACCTGTTAAGATGGGTAATCTGGCAGGGCTACGCACTTCGGTGTGTAGTCGGTTACCGTGTGAGAACGGGAGACCGAGGATGGAGGATGATCTGCTGGTTGCTTTATACGCTTGTCTTATTTTAATTATACAGTAACTGACCCGTTGTGTTTTGTAAAATCTGTGATGATCCATTCGGGGATGGTGAGCAGATTGTGACAGGTGATGCACTTGATGAGCTTGGGGCAGTCCTGGGAGAGTCACCACGCAGATTAGTTATCACCGTCAAGAGTCTTAGCTGTCCTTCTTGTAGTTTTTAGTTTTGGATAATACTTATGTTGATTTTTGGGTCAATGTAACTTTTATAACTTTCGTACTTTAATAAATGTGTTCGGACGGTTGCTTTTGATATATACTAACCTCGGGCAACCGAGATGGTAACAGCCTTTCATGCGAGGGTAGTCCTGGTAAGGTACCTTGGTATGAGGGGATGTTACAAAGTGGTATTAGAGCCGACGATTCCAGCACCTAAAACTAATGAACCCAATGAACTTAGGGAGTCTAAATAAAATGAACCAGGGGAGAGTTTTTTGGAGCTACCGCAAGGACTTGGGAGACGTCCCGCAGTCGCACTATGACCCTCACAATCTCAAGCCGGTCACCAGGGGGAATTTGTTATGTGTCTATTCAATGCATGTGTGTGGTATGTAGAAATTGAATAGTTGGAACATGTGGTAGAAGGTGTGATGTGTGGAAATATGTGTAAAACATGGTGAAATTGGTTGAGACGGATTTGGTATGAAACATGTTGGCATGTTATGTGTTTATTATATGGCTTTAAGATTGATGACGTATTATGTTTAACTTTGGGTAGAAAGAAATTCTAGAATTTGTTTATATACTGTTTTAACTCGTTTTGGCATGACTCGGCCGAGCAGGGCAGGTACTCGATCGAGTAGGGGGTACTCGGCTAAGTAACCAAGCACTCGACCGAGTGTTGTTTAGCAGTAAGTAACAGTGGCTACTGGAAGTGTTTTCTCGACCGAGTATTTAAGCATACTCGACTGAGTAGAGCATACTCGATCGAGTATGGTTTATACTCGACCGAGTATGATTCTTGTGTTTTTTCACGTTGGCTACTGGAGTGGATTCTCGACCGAGTATCAGTGATACTCGACCGAGTATTGCTATATACTCGGCCGAGTACTTCTTTGGTAGAGGGTCATTTACATTGTGAGCCGTAGGCTTTTGTGATTACGTTCCTTTATCTCTTATCAGCTCAAAATGCCGCCAAAGAGGACCGCCGCGCAAATTCAAGCATCTGAGATGACTATCGATGAGATAGCTCGCATGATCGAGCAACAAGAGGCTATCCTTGAGGCTCTTATAAATGTGGGAAAGGGTGTAGAGAAACCTGTGGATGCTACCTAACTTAGCATCATCATCGTGCGCTTTAACCCACCTACTTATGAGGGCGTCGGAGAACCAAAATTGCTCGAAAACTGGCATCGTGAGATGGAGAGTCTTATGGAGGTCGTTAAGTGTCCGCCGGAGTTAGTGGTTAAGCAGGTAGTGTACTACCTGAGGGGTTAGGCTGCTGTGTGGTGGCAGAACGTCAAAGAAGACGCCAAAGCTTACTACCAGACTGAGGGTCTAGGGGCTATACCATGGTCAGGTTTGAATAGTGTCATGCGGGAACAGTTTGTGCTGGAACATATCCGTCACAAGTAGATATCTGAGTTCGATTCCTTCACTATGACCGATGATATGACAGTCACCAAGTACTATAACCGGTTCCTTGAGTTGTATCGCTAAGCGAAAGACATGCAGCTAGGGCAAAGGGGTTTGGCTCTTCGCTTTGAGAGGGGTTTGTCAGCCAAGATCATGAACCGTTTACTTGCTGGAGTTATCACTAATCTTAAGGATGTGTACCTGAGGGCTGGTCAAGCTGAGAGGTTGGTAGATCTCTCTAAGGAAGCTACCGAGAGAACTGCTGCTGAGAAAAGAAAAGCAGAGGGTGGGAACAACAATCAGTCAGGTAATAAGAAGGACAACTTCAATCAGGCTAGAGCTTTTTCTGGAGGATCACGAGCATGGGGTAGAGTTAGTGGTCGAAGTGTGAGTGACAACTCCAACCTTTCTTGCTTCAACTGTGGTGGCATAGGCCACAAGAGACGTGACTGCACAAGTGCCAGGACTGGAGTAGGCTCGGGAGCTTTTCAGGGGAATTTCTCACATGGTCCGAGTCAGAGATTTGATAGCAACTGGCAATATGGGTCATGGGGTAACCGTGGAAGACATAGCAACAATGGCGGTTTTAACCGCAACAGTGGAGGATCGTACCAGCGCCCAAATAACAGTGTAACCCAGGATTCGGCAGCTAAGTCGAGTACTTCTAACGCCTCAGTTTAGGGAGGAGGTCAGAAAAGCAGTGGGAATCTCTTTATGATGGACAAGCAGGAAGCTCAGAACGATGCACATGTAGTTACCGGTACCTTTCTTATTCATAATACACCGTCTTTTGTTTTGTTTGACTCGAGGGCAACACACTCTTTCGTGTCTAGGAGTCATGCTTTGTCTATGGGCTTGGGGGAGTTTGAACTTGTAAAAGATGATGTGTTTATACCTTCTGGGGAGTCGGTGTCATGTGTTAAGTTGTATAGGGGTGTGTCTATGTTGGTTGGAGGGGTAGACGTACCGGTTGACTTGCTAGAGTTTCCTATGGATGGGTTTGAGGTTATTGTCGGGATGGATTGGTTGGGTAAGTATGATGCCAAGATAGATTGTCGGCAAAAGAAGGTGTCTTTAAAGGGTCCTAAGGGTATAAGGGTGTCTTATAAGGGGTTTGTTGTGCGGCCTAAGTGTAAGTTCATCGCGGTAATGACCTTAAAGTCGTGCTTGAGGAAGAAGTGTCCCTTGATTCTTTGTCAAGTGAGAGATCTCCGAGTGGAGCCAAAGACAGCTTCTGATATACCGGTGGTGGGAGAGTTTGATGATGTCTTTCCAGAAGAGATACCGGGGTTGCCGCCAAAGAGAGATGTTGACTTCAACGTGGAGCTCAAACCAGGAACATGTCCTATATCTAAAGCACCATACCGTATGGCACCTAAGGAACTAGCAGAGTTGAAGAAACAGTTACATGAGCTGTTAGTTAAGGGTTATATCCGGCTAAGTGTGTCGCCATGGGGAGCTCCAGTTTTGTTTGTAAAGAAGAAAGATGGGAGCATGAGGCTTTGTATCGACTACAGAGAGCTTAACCGTGTCACAGTGAAGAACAAGTATCCTTTGCCTAGGATTGATGATCTGTTTGACCAGCTGAGTCGAGCAGGGGTGTTCTCTAAGATCGATCTGAGGTCAGGTTATCACCAGTTGAGGATAGCAGATGGGGATATTCCCAAGACAGCTTTCCAGTCTCGTTATAGCCACTATGAATAGGTGGTAATGCCTTTTGGTTTGACTAATGCACCAGCAGATTTCATGGATCTGACAAATCGGATTTTCAGTCCGTTTTTGGAAAAGTTTGTGGTTGTCTTCGTTGATGACATCTTAGTCTACTCTAAGACTAAGGAGGAACATGAGGAGCATTTGAGGATAGTTTTGCAGACTCTGCGAGAGAACCAACTTTATGCCAAGCTATCTAAGTGTGAGTTCTGGTTAGAGGAGGTGGCTTTTCTGGGTCATGTGATATCTAAGAAGGGGGTGTCCGTGGATCCTAGCAAGATTGAGGCAATGACCAAGTGGGAATAACCGAAGATTTTTGCTGAGGTTAAGAGTTTCTTGGGTTTTGCTGGTTACTACAGGAGGTTCGTGAAAGACTTTTCCACAATAGCACGGCCTGTGACTGCTTTGATGAGGAAAGAGACCAGATTTGTTTGGCATGAGAGTTGTGAGACGGCGTTCTGGACCTTAAAAGAGCGTTTGACCACAGCTCCTATTCTAGCTTTGCCAAAGGGATGTGAGAACTTTGAAGTATATACCGATGCTTCAAAGAATGGTCTGGGTTATGTTTTGATGCAGGATGGGAAGGTTATAGCTTATGCTTTGAGGCAGCTGAAGCCATAAGAGGAGAACTACCCTACTCATGATTTGGAGCTGGGTGCAGTTGTCTTTGCTCTTAAGATTTGGAGGCACTACCTTTACGAGGCAACCTTTAAGGTGTTTTCAGATCATAAGAGTCTGAAGTATATCTACACTCAAAGGGAGCTTAACATGCGACAGAGACGATGGATGGAGCTGATTGGGGACTACGATATGGAGATCATCTATCACGAGGGTAAGGCTAACGTTGTTGCAGATTCTTTGATTAGAAAGAGCGTTCACTCGCTATGTACAACTATGTCTTTGCTGAAGATGAGGTATGGGATGTCCAAGATGGGGATCTATATGATAAGGAAAGGGGATATCATCGGGGATTTAACGATCGAGCCGGATTTGTACGAGAACATCAAGAGTAAACAGGAGCTTGATCCTAAGATTTAAGAGTGGAAGTCTAGAGTGGAGAGTGGCACAGTTTCTAGGTTTTCTATCCACATAGACGGGAGTGTTTGCTTTGATGGGAGATGGTGTGTTTTTGATGATGCAGATTTGAGGAGAGTGATCCTGACGGAGGCTCATTTCACTCCTTATTCGGTTCACCCAGGAGGTGACAAGCTGTATAAAGACCATAAGAATACTTTTTGGTGGCCCAACATGAAGAGGGATGTGGCTGAGTTCATGGCTAGATGTTTTACTTGTCAGAGGGTCAAGGGTGAGCAGCGGAGACAACAAGGTAAGATTCAATCCCTTGAGGTACCTGAGTGGAAGTGGGAGTTGATCTCTATGGACTTTATCGTGAGGTTACCTAGGACAGAGCAAGGTAACAATATGATCTGGGTGATTATCGCCTGGTTAACAAAGTCAGCTCATTTCCTTCCTATGAAGGATACCTGGTCTAAGATGCAGCTGGTCTTGGGTTATAGGAGACATGTGGTCCAGTTATATGGTATACCTAAAGATATAATGTCTGACCGAGATGCGAGGTTTATATCCAAGTTTTGGCAAGAACTTCAGGACTTGATGTGTACTACCTTGAAGATGAGTAGTACAGCTTTTCATCCTGCAACTGATGGTCAGACTGAGAGGACTATCAAGAGCTTGGTGGACATGTTGAGAGCATGTACCATGGAGTTTGGGGGAAGTTGGGAGGACAGACTGGATTTGATCGAGCTCAGAGACATTGAGTTCTCAGTAGGTGACAAGGTCCTTTTGAAAGTGTCACCAATGCGAGGAGTGATGAGATTTGGAAAGAAGCGCAAGTTGAGCGAGAATTTTATCGGTCCTTATGAGATTTTGGACCGTGTAGGTGAGGTAGCCTACAGGTTAGCTTTGCCACCAACTTTGGATAGAGTCCACAATGTCTTTCATGTTTCACAGCTCCGGAAGTATGTGAGTGATCCGTCACATGTGCTTGAGGTTGAGAACATCGAGCTTGATGAGTCCTTGTCCTATGCTGAGGTTCCTAAAGAGATTCTAGACCGCAAAGTACGCAAGACAAGGAATGGTGAGACCGTCTTAGTCAAGGTGCTTTGGTCCAATCATAATGTAGAAGAGGCCACATGGGAACCAGAGGAGGCTATGCGAGGGCGTTTTACTAACCTTTTTGGTCAGGTACGGTTGGTTACGGGACGTAACAGTTGTCTTTGTAGGGGGGTAAGAGAGGGGCGCCTGTGTGTTTTTGGGGTAGTTTGAGTCTTGTTTGAGTCGATTTAGTGGTGTTTTATGATGCTTTGTGTTAGTATATTGTTTAGTATGTTGTGTCGGGAGGTTGTTTGGTAGTAGTATGTTTTTGTAGAAGTGTGAACTTTTGGGACGAAGTTCTTTTTAAGGGGGGAAGACCGTAATACTACGGGTTTCATAGGATGGTACTTGACCAAGTATGGCCTACTCGATCGAGTAAAGTGTGTCGTGTATCTTGTTTGGCTACTGCCCAGGAACACTCGGCCGAGTATGCGGAATACTCGACTGAGTAGAGGGTACTCGGCCGAGTATACTCTATACTCGACCGAGTATCCGGTCTGTCGAGTGTTATTTCCGCGGTTTGATTTGGAAATTATTAGGGCATTATATATTACGCTAAACAGTTTCTAATTACGTTTTACAAAACCTAAAACATCCTACAACGCTCTAATCATCTTTGAATCTCTCCTTTGTGTGTGGGTGATTATAGCAATTGCATTCTTTCCTTTGATTCATCGTTGGTAAGTTCTCGTCTTCATATTCTATGGTTTATATTTTAGGGTTTGTCTTTGATTATGAATTGAAGGAAAAGGGGTTTGCATATAGTGATTGTGTTATATGATTATTGATTAGGCGGAGACTTAGTAGAGGAGTCGTTCTAGATTGCTTGCTCGTATTCCTTATTGTTGTGCTATGGTAGGGTTTCCTTACTCAGTTCCTGTTTAATTGATTTGAGATATATTGTTGTACTGTGTATGATTGTTGTCTGTTGATCATCATTGGAGTGTTGGTGTGGTGGTGGTGTGGTGGTTGTGATGGTGTTGTGATGATTGTGGTGGAGTCACTTGCGGGAGTAGCTTCACACCCTAGTTGCCCTCCGTGGAACCCGCCATAGGAGGGGATGTGCACATTAAGGGATAGAGTTATCGCTCGTTGATGAGCGGGATTTAGGTGGGGATTGGCTGCGGTCCCCCACTGGCGGCGAGGATTACCTGTTGCGATGGGTAATCTGGCAGGGCTACACACTTCGGTGTGTAGTCGGTTACTGTGTGACATCGGGAGACCGGGGATGGAGGATGATCAGCTGGTTGCTTTATACACTTGTCTTATTCTAATTATACAGTAACTGACCCCGTTGTGTTTTGTAAAACCTGTGGTGATCCATTTGGGGATGGTGAGCAGATTGTGACAGATGATGCACTTGATGAGCATGGGGCAGTCTTGGGAGAGTCACCACGCAGATTAGTTATCACCGTCAAGAGTCTTAGCTGTCCTTATTGTAGTTGTTAGTTTTGGATAATACTTATGTTGGTTTTTGGGACAATGTAACTTTTATAACTTTTGTACTTTAATAAATGTGTTTGGACTGTTGCTTTTGATATATACTAACCTCGGGCAACCGAGATGGTGACAACCTTTCATGCGAGGGTAGTTCTTGTAAGGTACCTTGGTATAAGGGGTGTTACAGGTATGTTGTCATCGTCATCATCGTCTTCCTTGGTTTCGTTTGTGATTGTGGCAGTAGTAATAGATGGTCATACTGTTTGTTATATGTGGTTATGGTGGTTGCTTGTCGGCTTGTGGTCGTGTGCGGAATCGATGCGGTTTGCTAGAGGTAGGTTCTTCTACGGTACTGTTGGTTGTCTAGTATGTTGGTTGTAGTGGTTGATTCTATTTAGTTTCATGATTGGTAGTTGTGGACATGGCCCACCTGCGAGCCCACTTCGATCCGTGGACACGCAGCGGTCTTTTGAAAGCCACGCTCGGCGGCGTAAAAATGCTTTCGACTGGATCATTTTAGATCGGTCGGTTTCGTCTCGGTAAGGGTCTCGAAACGATTAGAGATGTTCGGAGTCGCCACTAAGCATTTGTGGGATGCTTGGAACCCGTTCAAATCCACTTTATACCTCGGTCAAATCAAAGCACAAAGCAGCGTTTGACATAGGTACTAAAGATAAGGAAATCGTCCCTCTTTAGCATCCTATCTCTAGAATGACTCTCGTATGCCCTGGATAAGGTCGTTCACTTTCCAAAGTTTCTGAGTAAGAGTTGAAGGTACGTATTGGGAAGCCCTTTAATCAAACACCCAATCCCACCCACGGTAGCGGCCTCTAGTGATCGATCTTGGTTGGTTGAATTCAAAAGTTGATAAAACGGTTTAAATGCATGAATGCGCATCCAATAATTTAAACCTAATATGTGACAGCTTTCTAAGTCGGTTGATTTAATCCAAGTATCAAGTATAAGATGTTGGGTTGGATTAATGATTGATTTTCATGCAAGACGGAAATTAAACATCCATTTACCGTATTAGGTTTAGGGTGCATAACGTGATCCGTTTGTCTTAGTAAAGAATTTTGCAAATATGATTTTGAACGAACGAATAGTCGTCTGATCCGTCCTATATCCGGGCTAACCGGATTCGGGATCTGTTAGAAATCTATATCTTATTACTTTACATATTCATATATGTGATGAATTAATTTAGTCATAAAATTAAATATTGATCTTATGCATGCAAACATAAATAAATAAAGAGAAGAAATCGTTTTCTTCACATTAAAATTCGGATCAAAGGGCACAAGTAAGATCTCCTTCTTACTTGTTCTTGAGCTTTCCTTATATGGATGAACAAAAATTCAAAGGTAGAATCTCTCCCAAAGATGAATACCCAAGATAACCCCTTAATAGATTAATATTACTTGATCTAGAATAATAATAATAATCTTACTAAAATTGACCCAAAATATTTATTTTGTACTCTATTATTTCGGTAAATAGAGGAAAGAATTTTTGAGTTTTTATCTCTCTAATTTTATGAGATGTAGAGAGGAAATTTTATTTCTTACTCTAGAAATAATTGTGTGTAGTATGAATGAAAATTAGAGAGTAAAAACTCTCTAAATTTATCTTAGGAAACCGGTGGGAGGAGGGATTGGGGAGCCAATGCATGGGCTTAATTCTCTAATCAAGAAATAGGCATGCAAGGCTAGGTGTTGGAAGTGTAATCATGTTGTTTCCACTCCATTAATTAAACATAATTTAAACACCATACTCCCTCCAATTTTTCGGTCCATATTAGATAAAATGGATTCCATTTTGTCTTTGTCAATTTCTCAATTTGTCACATGTCACAAGTCATGTAAAATTGTCATGTATTTTTAACGTATTAAAAATAAACGTATTAATAAAATACGTCATGTACAAAATTGACTTAGTAATTCACAATTACTTGTACCAAAACACTTTACCAATTATAAATTACAACATCTTGTATTTATAATAAATTATTCATCCAGTTCAATTGTTTCCGTAAACAATAATTTCATCTAATCAATAAAACAATTCAATTAATTAGACCGTGTCTAATTTAATCAAATTAAAACGAGACACGTAAATATTACTCCCAAAATCGTCCGTCAATTTTAAGCAATTTAATTGACTCGTATCGTCATACGACCAATTAAATATTCAATTAAGAGTGTTACCCTTTAGGTATGACCTAAGGGGATCAACTGATCACCACCGTCGCACGACAGTAATGTCAAACTCTAGTCAGCCAATCATTACCGATATGTGTGGACCAGTTAACAGTAAAATATTTCTTCCCACATGTATTCTTAAAATGAGACTTAAACATGTGATCATCATGATCGACAGTTGTGATCGCATCATTGTCGGAGGACACATATTCCAACAATCTCCCACTTGTCCTCGACAAGTGTTCGTCACCAATTCTCTTGTCCTATTACTATCTCCCACTCAATGCAAGGTGTCTTTCAGGTCGTACTTGCAAGTGATCATATCGAGAGTGGTATCCTCGATCTGGAGAATAACTGATTGACCGGATTTATCTACCATACATATCTTCCGAGCGTGGCCACACATTTCCAATTCATTACTCCTCGAGTGGCCCTGAGATATTGTTATAACCCTGAGAAGGGGTGGACAATTCCTATCGCACTTATTCCCTTCAACTAGCCACAGCCATCATAACCCAAAATATGCCCATTTGACCCCATTTACGAAGCTCATAGTAACACAAATCAAAGTTAATCTGAAACTGGGCCATCTTAGGCGAACAGTCTTTAGTCAAAAGAATCGACTCATTAGAATACTATAGTAGCTCTCGTCACGACCAGGCTATATAAATTTGCCAGAACTCTATAAGCGGTCATAAGGCCCAACAAAGTGTTCCTAACAGTCTGCCTATGTGATCGACTAATCATCTCACATGACTTCATGGCACTTGAACTTGCCATCAATCGCATCACACTTTAGTCACTTCGAGACGTCACCTCATGTAAGTTATTATGGGCGAATACTATGTTAATCCGTGTTCACTTTAACGGGGTTCAATTTGTCACTACAACCCATTTGGATGTAACAATATATAAAGAAAAGATAAAAGACAAATGTGATTATGAACATGAACAAAAATAACACTTTTATTTCATTTCAAAATCTAACAAAAACTTGGTACACGTTTAAGTCCCATGGACTCAACATGTCCATCATGCTTGGCCTGCGATAAAGGCTTGGTGAGCGGATCGGCTATGTTGTCATCCGTCCCAACCTTACATATCGCAATTTCCTTTCTTTCAATGAAATCTCTAATTACATGATATTTTCTATGTACATTTCTAGATCTATTACTAGACTTAGGCTCTTTAGCTTGGAAGATCGTCCCACTATTATCACAATAGAGAGTGATGGGATCATTGGCGGTAGGTACTACTCTTAGACCTTCCGTGAATTTCCTGATCCACACAGCTTCCTTGGCAGCTTCTGATGCTGCAATGTACTCAGCCTCCGTTGTTGAATCTGCAGTCACAACTTCCTTGAAGCTTCTCCAACTAACGGTACCACCATTGAGCATGAAAATGAAACCAGCTTGTGATTTCATGTCATATCTATCCGTTTGAAAACTTGAGTCCGTGTATCCATTAACACGTAGCTCGGTGTCTCCTCCAAACACTAAGATAGAATACTTAGTTCTTCTCAAGTACTTAAGGATGTTCTTGACGGCTATCCAGTGACTCTCACCTGGATTTCCTTGATATCTACTCGTCATGCTCAAGGCATACGAGACATCAGGACGTGTGCATATCATGGCGTACATGATTGATCCAACAGCGGAAACATAAGGGATCATCTTCATGCGTTCAACATCATGGGGTTCGGAGGAGATTGGGACTTGCTCAATATAGTCCCGATTACCATAGGTACCAAACCCCTTTTTGATTTGTCCATGCTGAACCGTCGAAGAATCTTATCAACATAAGACTCTTGACTTAGTGCCAATATCCTCTTGGATATATCTCTATGGATCCGGATACCTAATATCCGTTGTGCCTCTCCTAAATCCTTCATTTGGAAGTGGTCACCTAACCACTTCTTAACAGAAGATAACATCGGAATATCATTTCCAATGAGTAGTATGTCATCGACATACAAGATTAGGAACACAACATTGCTCCCACTAAATTTCATGTATAAACATGGTTCCTCAACACTTCGAGTGAAACCATTCTCTTTTATAACATGATCGAATCGATGATTCCAACTTCTAGATGCTTGCTTAAGACCATAAATGGATCTCATAAGTTTGCACACTTTGTTAGGATTCTTAGAATCAACAAAACCTTCGGGTTGTATCATGTACACTTCCTCTTCTAAATGCCCATTTAGAAAAGCGGTTTTGACATCCATTTGCCATATTTCATAATCATGAAATGTGGCAATCGCTAACAAAATCCGTATGGATCTTAGCATGGCTACGGGGGCGAAGGTCTCATCATAATGGAGACCTTGGACTTGGGTAAATGCTTTTGCCACTATCCTAGCTTTGTAGACATCATCATGTCCTTCTATGCCATTCTTGACTTTGAAAATCCATTTGCATTGAAGAGGTCTTGTCCCTTTAGGCAAATCTACCAAGTTCCATACTTGGTTTTCATGCATAGAATCCATTTCGGACATCATGGCTTCAAGCCATAAGGAGGAATTAGGACTAGAGATTGCGGCCTTGTAGGTAGTGGGCTCGTCACTTTCTAAAACCAACACATCGAGTGTTCCATCTTCTTCGATAAGTCCTACATATCGATCGGGATGGCGAATAACTCGGCCCGTTCTTCTAAGAGGAGGAGGGACAACCGCGCTAGACGACGAAGGACCATCTTCTTGCGTTTCTACCTCAGTTTGTGGCTCTTGAATTTCATCAAGTTCAAAATTTCTCCCACTCTGTCTCTTAGAAATAAAATCCCTTTCTAAGAAGACAGCCTCAGAAGACACAAACACTTTATTTTCTTGAGGTTTATAGAAGTAATAACCTCGGGTGTTAGAATAGCCTACAAAGGTGCATTTTTCAGATCGTGGGGCTAGCTTATTGTCATTTTTGGTTTTGACATAAGCATTACAACCCCAAATTTTCATGTAGGATAGATTAGGAACTCTTCCTTTCCATATCTCAAATGGAGTTTTCTCGGTGGCTTTGGTGGGACAACTGTTCAAAGATCTTATTGCGGTTTGAATCGCAAATCCCCAAAACGAATTTGGTAACTCGGTTTGACTCATCATGGATCGAACCATATCAAGTAGGGTTCGATTTCTCCTTTAGGCAACACCATTAAGGGTTGGTGTTCCGGGTGGATTAAGTTGTGATATAATACCACAACCTTTCAAGTGTGAATCGAGTTCAAGGCTAAGATATTCTCCACCACGATCGGATCGTAGTGCCTTAATTCTTTTGTTCAATTGGTTCTCTACTTCGTTTTGAAATTCCTTGAATTTCTCAAAAGTTTCACTTTTATGCTTCATTAAATAGATATACCCATATCTACTCAAGTTATCGGTGAAGGTTATGAAGTATTCATAATTTCCACAAGCGGTGATACTCATTGGTCAACACACATCGGTATGTATGAGTCCCAATAGTTCACTTGCTCGTGTCCCTTTACCACTAAAAGGATTTCGAGTCATTTTGCCAAGAAGGCAATATTCGCATGTTCCATATGATTGAAAATCAAATTGTGTAATCACATTAGTCGAAATTAATCTTTTGATGCGATTCTCGTTTATGTGACCTAATCGACAATGCCAAAATGAACGATTCATTTGGGTCACTTGATTTGAGTTTCTTTGATTGAATGTTATAGATATCATTAGTCGGATTCGAGGTTTATAAAATGTAAATGCCATTAATGGAAGAAGTTGGCCTATAACCAAGTCGTTCCTCGAAATAGTACAACGATTGTTCTTAATGACAAAACAAAATCCGTCCATGTCTAACATAGCGATAGAAATAATGTTTTTAGAGAGTGTAGGCACTTAAAAACAATTATGTAAATACAACTCAAATCTATTAGGGAAAGCTAATACATAAGTTCATTTGGATTCGGCCGCTACTCGAGCTCCATTTCCAAGGCGTAGATCCACATCTCCTTTGCTAAGCCTCTTCACGTCTCTTAAACCCCGTAAATGATTACAAAGGTGAGAACCACAACCGGTATCCAGTACCCATGTCGTAGTGGAAGTATAATTTATATTAATATAAATTTCCTTAGGAATTTTACCTTTTGGAACGATGATTCCCTCCCTTATATTTCGCAAATATACGGGACAATTCCTAAGCCAATGTCCCATGCCATATATAGCAATAATGGCACTTATCTTCAACTTGCTTGAAGTTTTTTTTCTTTCCCTTCTTCTTGAACCTTTTGCCCTTTGAAGCAAGAACTTGATTGCTTGAGCTCCCACTAGTTTTGGCATCTTTATCTTCCAAGGACAAAGATCCTATAGATTTTATGAGGCGGTCTTCCTGAGACCGGCTCACAAGAGATATTGTAGTAGTAGTAGTAGGAGTTTAGAAGAAGTGATGAAATTTATGTTTCCATCCGAACCTATCCCAAACGAAATTTCTCTAGTAGTGTCGAAATCATTGTTGAAGCAAACGTCGTCAAAAACATTATGGCAAGACTCAATAGTTATCGGTGCGGTAGCGTTTGTTGGATTCTTTGTAATGAACTACAAATATGGAGGAAAAGGAAATATTAACATTTGTCTTTTTAAATCATACTTGTAAATAAATTTAACAAGATATGAACATTTATATAGTGACCTCTACCCAACTATTATAAATGATTCCAAGACCCAAATTCATATTAACTTAGGCATCGGTAAAGCCGAAAACAACCCTTATCAATATAACTCGGTGGATTAACGCTTTAATTGATTTTACTTTTAGAACTCTTGGTCGATAAAATTACATTAATATTTATCTATAGCCCGAACCACATCCGGCAACCGTCGAGAATACTTTCGTTGAATTCAACCCAAATTTCGAATAAATGTGTCCATGATCCAAATTTACATCAACTTGGGCATCGGTAAAGCCGAAAACAACCCTCATCTTTATAAATTCGGTGGGTATACATTTATCACCCACTTCCCCTACGTAACAAGGTTTGTACCCCGGTAAAGCCGAGTGCACTCCTTCACGAAATAGGTTTTCATGGTTTCTACTTTTTGGTAAGGCTAAGTCTCAATTGTTTATTTTTAGCGAGAGGTCATGTCAATTTATCATCTATCACGTTTTAAGTGAACTAAAGCGGTGAAATACGATAATTGTAATTGACACGGTCGAAATACTCGATTAAAATGATGATGCATGTTTTAGTTATGGCGATTTAGCGATGCATGCGACATATAAATAAAATGCAAAACATAAATTAAATACTAGTATGGCCTTCCTAAAATAGTAAATCTAATAAACTATTACAAATTCGGAAACCAACTCCATTGGTCCCTTGAACTTCGGTTTTGGCACGCATCTCGAGGTAACACTGTCTTCAAGGTTCTCCGGAATAAATAAATTACATAACAAATTACATAATTTCCTATTATACATTTGTAATTAAAATAAAATAAATCTATTAAATTACAAAACGGTGATACGATATCACAATAAATTACAACCAAATTGATATTCCCATACATTTCGGGTAATACCAATTAAAAACTAAGGCCATACTAAGTAAAAATTACATAATTCAAAAATTACATAAAATAAAATTATGACAATCATAAATAAAATGCAACATTATAATATGTATGAACATGCCCAATTTTTATCCTAAATCGCCTTTAAGGAGCCAATATCGTATATTAAACGGTTTTTATGGATTTGCGTGATTCAACCTTTTAAAATCACAATAAATTACATAAAATCACATTTATGTATTAGTGAATTACCCTAACCATCTTAGGACTCAAAATTAGTCTCCACTAACATATTGACAATAATTAACTTATATTACTTAAAATTGTTCATAAATGGACTCAAAAATTACAATAAAATGCTATAAACTTCAAATAAATCACAAAAATTTTAAATAAATTTGAAATTTGAAATTTAAACTCATGAACATTATGGAAAAATACCATGACACTCATAATGTTCAAAAACTTAGGTTAAAATTTCGAAATTTATCGGGAAAAACAATGTTGCGGTTTATCGGATTAATCAATTATAATCATAAAAACATGAGAAAAATTATATTTATCAACTTTTCAATTTTAGATCTGAAATATATGATAAAATGCAACATGTGACGTTTTTCCTTAGTCATGAAGTATGTTTTAGCAATTATTCACTAATTAAAGTCACTATTTATTCTATTTTTCATCAAAAATTCATAAATCATGCATAAGGACTTCATTATAGCCTATTATTTTACACACATCTTGTAAAATTACATATGACAACATAATAAATTTATATGACCATATTAGAAATATTTATCATATTAACCTATTTTATCATTTAAATTCGATTTTATCATGAAAAATCCATATTTCGAGCATAAAACTCATAAAATTATTAAAATTTAAAGGTCATCTAAAAATAATATATGTGAAAACATATCCAAAAACCACTGAAAAAATCGAAGTTTAGCTAATTTTAGTCCAAAATGACATTTTTATCATAAAATCACATTTTTAATGCCATTATTATATAAAATGAACAATAAAAATCCATAAATTAACTAAAATATCCTAAATACATTTTAGGATCAGAAAATTTAACATGCATAATTGATTTCGTGATGTATCATAATAAACACAAATTTATAAGTTTTATATGTTAATCGTATAACTCGGAAAAACTATAACCGATTTGCATGCAAACAACCTAAAGCTCATGATACCGCTTGTTCGAAATCTATATCTTATTACTTTATATATTCATATATGTGATGAAATAATTTAGTCATAAAATTAAATATTGATCTTATGCATGCAAACATAAATAAATAAAGAGAAGAAATCGTTTTCCTCACATTAAAATTCGGATCAAAGGGCACAAGTAAGATATCCTTCTTACTTGTTCTTGAGCTTTCCTTATATGGATGAACAAAGATTCAAAGGTAGAATCTCTCCCAAAGATGAATACCCAAGATAACCCATTAATAGATTAATATTACTTTATCTAGAATAATAATAATCTTACTAAAATTGACCCAAAATATTTATTTTGTACTCTATTATTTCGGTAAATAGAGGAAAGAATTTTGGAGTTTTTATCTCTCTAATTTTATGAGATGTAGAGAGGAAATTTTATTTCTTACTCTAAAAATAATTGTGTGTAGTATGAATGAAAATTAGAGAGTAAAAACTCTCTAAATTGGTCTTAGAAAACCGGTGGGAGGAGGGATTGGGGAGCCAATGCATGGGCTTAATTCTCTAATCAAGAAATAGGCATGAAAGGCTAGGTGTTGGAAGTGTAATCATGTTGTTTCCACTCAATTAATTAAACATAATTTAAACACCATACTCCCTCCAATTTTTCGGTCCATATTAGATAAAACGGATTCCATTTTATCTTTGTTAATTTCTCAATTTGTCACATGTCACAAGTCATGTAAATTTGTCATGTATTTTTAACGTATTAAAAATCAATGTATTAATAAAATACGTCATGTACAAAATCGACTTAGTAATTCACAATTACTTGTACCAAAACACTTTACCAATTATAAATTACAACATCTTGTATTTATAATAAATTATTCATTCAGTTCAATTGTTTCCGTAAACAATAATTTCATCTAAGCAATAAAACAATTCGATTACTTAGACCGTGTCTAATTTAATCAAATTACAACTAGACACGTAAATATTACTCCCAAAATAGTCCGTCAATTTTAAGCAATTTAATTGACTCGTATCGTCATACGACCAATTAAATATTCAATTAAGAGTGTTACCCTTTAGGTATGACCTAAGGGGATCAACTGATAACCACCGTCGCACGACAGTAATATCAAACTCTAGTCAGCCAATAATTACCGATATGTGTGGACCGGTTGTGGTAGAAATATTACTTCCCACATGTATTCTTAAAATGAGACTTAAACATGTGATCATCATGATCGACAGTTGTGATCGCATCATTGTCGGAGGACACATATTCCAACAGGATCGTCCTAGACTAATGCTGGAAAGGGAACAGGCCCTGTACCAGACGGCTACATGAGGCGCGAGCCAGACGGTGATGTAAAGGGGCCTCCCCTGGTTCTGAAAATGAGAAAGAAAAGGCCTGCTTGAGGCGTGGGTCAGCCTACGGTTATATGCCGTGTCCCGATCTTTTGAAAACATTATAAAACGTGTTGAAAAATGGCTATTTGAACCCGATTTGGTTTGAAAGGGTTGTTTAGACCGCATTTGTTGATTTGAAGAACTAGACTCGAATAATCATCATTACTTTGATAATATTCGGTGTTGGGTTCGACTTGACAAGCTTGACATGAATAGTTTAAAAGTGATTATGAACTAATTGTTTTAAGTTCATTTGACTATAATTAGTCGATACTCATCATCGTACCCGAGTTAAAATCCGGCATGGTATGTAGAACCAAGGATGACTTTGTGATGGTGACTAATATATTTGTTTCGAAAATGTAAAGAAATGATGAAAGGCTTTAAAATACCTCCCAAAATGTAAAGAAATGAAATAAAAGGTTTCAAATGCCTTTTAAATGTCATTAACCAAATATTGTCACCGAAACACGGATTTAACCGTCATGGTATGAGGAACCAAGGTGAAAAATGTTTTATGGTCAAAACAAATGAAATAAAATACGCGTCGGATTGTGACTTAAGAAGTCGAGTCGAGAATTTTAAGGGAGAAAAGAGGGGGCGGACACTCGCGTAAGTCTCAAATGGGGGGCATTTGAGGGGTATTTATAGGGAAATGAGTGGTTGTGTGAGTTTTGAGCAACGTACCCACCTGGTTTGCTCAAAGAAGCGCGAGCCACGTCTCAGGTCTTCGAGGTGAGTTGTCGGTTTCACACAAACGCAATCATGATTTGTTCTATCCTAGGTTTTTTAGTCATATGTTTGGTACTTGACCAAACATAAATCCGGGAAAAATAAAGATAGAAGGTTGGAAATGTTTTGTTTTTGGTGGTTGACTCTGTTTGACTCGTTGTTGGAGTCAAGATTTGAATTTTTGAGTCGGTTTTTGGTCCGGTGTCGGTTTTGACTCTAGTTAGTGTCATTGCGACCCCGTCATTGTGCATTAAACACTCCAGGTATTTTTGAAATGTTTTGAAATGTTTTATTTTCGAAATCGTTTTAAGTTTTCCGACGTAAAGTTGTACACAAACTGTCGATCAAACGCCGCGATTCCAAAGCGTGTTGTAGTCCGATAATCATCGGGTGTTTGTCGGAGTCTCAGCAGATACTGGGTATCTACAGAGCCCCAACTTTGACTGAGGCTTAGACAGGGCAAAAGTCAAAGTATAGCCCCCAGGTCAATCGAAGATTACAACCTGGAGACCCAAGCTACGTCGAGGCGCCTCGAAAGGATTCGGGCCGAGGACCTGCCGTCGGGAAGGGCGACGCCAAGGCGACTCGATGGTACGAGCCAAGGACCTATCGTCGGGAACAGTTTAGAGTCTGTCGAGAATCCGTGCGGGTCGTTTAAAGTCCGTTAGACTACGTACAAAGGCTCGCCAGCCATAGGAAGGAGTCATACCTGAGTCATCTTCAGATATGTCCTTGCGTGTTTGCAGACAAAGGCTCGCCAGCTGTGATAAGGAGTTGTACTTGAGGCATCTTCGGGATATGTCCTCGGGTGTATGCGGACAAAGGCTCGCCAGCCATGGTGTGTGGTAAGGCTCGCCAGCCATGGCGCGTAGTAAGGCTCGCCAGCCATGGGGCGTAGTAAGTCTTGCCAGCCATGATGCGTAGTAAGGCTCGCCAGGCATGACGCGTAGTAAGGTTCGCCAGCCATGGGGCGTAGTAAGGCTCGCCAACCATGGCGCGTAGCAAGGCTCGCCAACCATGAGTGGTCGGTTAATGGACCGTGAGAATAGTCGCGTCAAATGGGCTTGTTTTGGAAGTAGCGAACTCGTGATGCCGTCGTGGAAATAGTGAATTTCGAATTTCACTATCAATGTTGTTGAAATGAGCGGGTTCCTCGAGGAAGCCCCCTGCTGGTATTTGAAGGAATAGTGAATTTGGAATCTTCACCATTCGTTGTTCTTTTTTGAATTTTGAAGTGGCGGTTTTGATCGCCGTCTGTTTGAATTTTGAAGGGAATAGCAAATTTTAAATTTTGCTATCACGTTTGGAGTGACGGTTTATGTGCCGCTGTTGACATGTGATAAAATAGCGAATTTGAAATCTTCACTATTACGTTTGAAGTGACAGTTTATGTGCCGCCGTTGACATTTGATGGAAATAGTAAATTTGGAATCTTCACTTATTAATTGAAGTGACGGTTTATGTGCAGCCATTGACCTTTGATGGAAATAGCGAATTTTGAATTTTCATTATTAATTGAAGTGACGGTTTATGTGCCGCCGTTGACATTTGATGGAAATAGCGAATTTGGAATCTTCACTATTGATTGAAGTGATGGTTTATGTGCCGCCGTTGACGTGTGTGGTGAAAATAGTGAATTTGGAATCTTCACTATTGATTGAAGTGACGGTTTATGTGCCGCCGTTGACGTGTGATGGAAATAGTGAATTTGGAACCTTCACTATTATTTGAAAATTGAAGAAAATAGTGAATTTTGAATTTTCACTATTATTTTTGAAATTGACGAAAATAGTGAATATTGAATTTTCACTATTGTTTTTGAAGTTGGTGGTTTTGATCGTCGTTTGAATTTTGAAGAAATAGTGAATTTTGAATTTTCACTGTTATTTTTGAAAATTGAAGAAAATAGTGAATTTTGAATTTTCACTATTATTTTTGAAATTGACGAAAATAGTGAATATTGAATTTTCACTATTATTTTTGAAGTTGGCTGTTTGATCGCCGTTTGAATTTTGAAGAAATAGTGAATTGTGAATTTTCACTGTTATTTTTGAAAATTGAAGAAAATAGTGAATTTTGAATTTTCACTATTATTTTTGAAATTGGCGGTTTTGATCGTCGTTTGTTTGAAAATTTCGAAAATAGCGAAGTTAAATTTTCACTATTTGTTTTGGAGAAAATGACGATCTTTAATATCTTCAATGAAAATTTGAAGTTTGTTATGTGGAAATTGGGCCAAAGCCCAAAATTCGCTGAAAGAGTAAGGGACGCCTAATTGAGGCGCGAGCCACCTGGCGAATCGAAGGGGCTTCCCTTTTTTCTGTAAAAAGACGCGAGGTTTGGCTGCATTTCATTCCTCTTTCATCTTTAACCTTCGACACAAAAACCCGCAAAGAATCGTCATTGTTGGACTCTTGCTAGCTTCCAATCGTGCCGTTAACAAGAATGTCATCTCAAGGTATGCATTTCTTCTCGAATCCATTTGTTTTTGTTGATCTTTTGGCTTAATTGAATTAGGGCAAAATTTTACCCTAGAAAATCGATTTGGGCGTTTTTGATTGAGCCCATTCCGAGTGAAATTGATGATTGCATTAGGTTAGAAACCTGTTTATGTAACACCCCGTAATTTCGGACCGTTATTATTTTGCGAAAGTAATTTATTAATCAAGTTGAATTTAATATTAATGTATTTGAAGTAATAATAATTCAACGAAATGTAATTCTATTATATTTTGAAGTAAATTATTTAATTTGATAGTTTCGAAATGTTTAAAAATAGTATAAACCATGTAAAAACCTTTTATTTCGAAATAAGGGCATATCGGGAAAAATGGCAATTCTTTTGAAAATTGGGCAAACGATTTTGGAAATGGGTCATATGAGTACTCAATCTTCTTGTAATCTCGTGTTTAAGAACTTTGGCCTTGTCAGAATTTGCATTTGACAAGCGGTTCTAATTATCGTCGTAACGAGCCAAAGCCGACTAATGAAATTCCGCTAAAATCCCGCTCCTCTTCCCTTTGTGGGGTAATATCCGTATACTACCCTATAAAATTAGGACTATAACGCAAATTTAACATGTGAAATATGGTCATAAATGAAATACAACAATAAAACGATAAAGATAAAGAATCAACCTCGGGTCCTTTGATGCACGACGTAAAGAACAGAAATCAAACGAGATTCCCTCCTAATTGTTGCACCCAAGATTTGTCCGAGAAATGCCCTTGTGCTAGAACGTGTTCTCCGATTGCCTTGCAATATTGGGAGAACTTGATGTGAGCTTTTCTCGAGATGTGAGATCTCGATTTCAGAGAGAAAATAATCTCCAAAACCCTAGTTTTACGTCAAATGAAATTGTCTAGGTCAAAAGGAGAGGGAGTCTCTCCTTTTGTTTGGTTATTTGGACCGAGGGTATGCATGGGGAAGTGGGCTTCCACTTCCTCTTAATTTTTACCTCGTGGACCGGCTCGAAAATTGCTAAATGTATATGACGCGGTTTATTATAAATCGTCATCGGTTATCGGCTATTAAAACATCAACTAATAACACGGGTTAGTTGAAGTATTAATACATGTCCGACAAAGACGATATTGTATAATTAAATTCAATATACATTAATCAAATATAAAACGCTTATATTTAATTTTACGAATTAACTGGTTAATTCGCTTTAGCCCATAATATTTAATCCGTATTAAATATAATATCTCAACATCACATTTTGACTAATTACTAGTCAAATAACTCGGACTAATTGGTTAGTCAGATTTGGCATCTACATGACTGTATTTTCATACCGTCACATCTCTCGAACGTATCCTATAGGTGTGACTTTTAGGGATCGATTGATCACCGCCATCGTATGACAATAACGTCAAACTTATCTAGCAAGCCAACCGTTATTGATAAACGTGGATCAACCGATAATAATACCAAAAGTATGCCCTTTGATCCTTTTAGAGGTTTATAAGTCCTTGCACTAATTGTTAAGGACACCAACCCCAACAAGCTCCCACTTGTCCGTACAAGTGTATGTGCAATGACGTTATCCGCACTAACTGGAGGACACAGCCCAACAAACTCCCACTTGTCCGTACAAGTGTATGTGCGATAACCGATTCTCATATTCATTTAAAATTTCTCCCACTCAATGTAAAACAATTTGCAGATCCGGATCCGCAAAGGTCGTATTTTACAATCGATCCGTATCTAGAGTGGTTTCCCCGACTAGAGAGTAACTTAACCGATAAAACGAATCCGTATCCGAGCATGGCCATGCATTTCGATTCTGACTCCTCGAGTGGCCCCGAGAAATATCGAGTACACGATAAAGGCTGAATATTTCCTTCAACTCGACTCCTTCCGATCTAAGCACGGCATGAAATGACCCAGAAAAAATCTACTTGGCCCCCTGTTACGGATGACCGTGAGAAAGAAACCAAAGTCACCCAAAATGCCTTAGTCTCAAGAGACAGTCGATAGTCAAAAGAATCGACTCTTAGGATCACCATGGAAGTCCTATCCACGACCGGGCACCGAATGTTATAAAACATTTAGGACTCCACGTCGATGTCACAATTGTGTCCTACGAGATATCCGTATAAATCGCCTCTGTGATTGGTCAGTCAACCGGTTGACTTATGGCTCGTTGAACCCACCATCAACCAACGTCACAAAATAATTGCCAGAGTTATCAGCTCATGTGGGCAATTAAGGACTGAAAAATATAATGTTCGTTCAGTTCACTTTGTGGTGTTCAAAAATTGTCGTACAATTACACATGATAAAACAAAATATGTATAAAATATCAAAACGATGATGTCGTATAGAGTACAAAAGGGAATGAATCTAATCCATAAAAGAGTACTACAACTTAGGAACACGTTTAATTCCCATGGAATTAACGTGCCCTTCATGCTTATCTTGTCGTAATGCTTTAGTGAGAGGATCTGCTATGTTATCATCTGTAGCAATCTTTTCTATCACTACTTCCTTTTGCTCCACGTAATCTCGGATTAGATGAGCTTTCCGTTGTACATGTCTAGACTTGTTGCTAGACTTTGGCTCCTTAGCTTGGAAGATGGCACCACTATTGTCGCAATAGATGGTGATCGGGTCATTCGAACTAGGCACTACGGATAGTCCATGTAAGAATTGACGCATCCATATCGCTTCCTTTGTAGCTTCCGACGCGGCATAGTACTCGGACTCGGTCGTAGAATCAACATGAACAGTTTGTTTCGAACTCTTCCGGTGACCGCAGCGCCATTAAGAGTAAAAACGAATCCAGTCGAGATTTCGAGTCATCTCGATCCGTTTGGAAGCTAGCATCTGCAGAACCGGTTGCGCATAGCTTTTGATTGCCTCCATAAGTCAATGCCCAATCTTTAGTCCTCCGTAGGTACTTAAGAATGTTCTTGACAGCTAGCCAATGTGGTTCACCTGGATCTTTGTTGGAATCGACTTGTCATACTCAATGCATATGCCACGCCTGGACGTGTGCATATCATGGCATACATGATTGATCCTATAGCCGAAGCATAAGGAATCCGTGTCATGCGCTCTTTCTCTTCCGGTGTCTCTGGTGCCTGAGATTTGCTCAAATGCACCCCTGGAACCATAGGAAGAAACCCCTTCTTGGAGTTAGTCATGCTGAATCTCTCTAGGACTTTGTCTATGTAAGACTCCTGATCGAGAGATAACATCCGTCGTGATCTATCTCGATAGATACGGATGCCTAGAATTCTTTGCGCCTCTCCCGGATCTTTCATCTGGAAATGGTTTTTCAACCATACTTTCACCGAAGTTAAGAGAGGTATGTCATTCCCAATCAGGAGTATGTCGTCAACATACAATATTAGGAAGACAATCTTGCTCCCACTCGACTTGATATATAGACATGGTTCCTCGACCGATCGAGTAAATCCATTTTCTTTTATCACTTGGTCGAAGCGATGATTCCAACTCCTTGATGCTTGCTTAAGTCCATAAATGGAACGCTTAAGCTTGCACACTTTCTTAGGATGTTCTGGATCGATGAAACCTTCGGGTTGTACCATGTACAACTCTTCCTCCAAAAAGCCGTTTAAGAAGGCGGTTTTCACGTCCATCGGCCAAATTTCATAGTCATGAAAAGCGGCAATCGCTAAGATAATCCGAATGGAACGCAGCATGACTACGGGTGCAAAAATTTCATCGTAGTGCAAACCTGGCACTTGGGTGAAACCTTTAGCAACTAGTCGTGCTTTGTAGATATCTTGTTGACCTTCCGCAGAATGCTTTATCTTGTAAAGCCATTTGCATTGAAGGGGACGAACCTTAGCAGGTAAGTCAACAAGATCCCACACGTTGTTCTCATACATAGAGTCCATCTCAGATTGCATGGCCTCAAGCCATAGCTTTGAGTCAGAACTAGTCATGGCACCTTTATAGGTTGCGGGTTCACTACTCGTTAAGAGTAGAACGTCATCTATGTCATGTTCCTCGACCATACCAATGTATCTGTCCGGAGGAATAGAGACTCTTCCCGACCTCCTAGGTTCCTCAGGAATGTTAACCGCAGCCGGGATTGAAGGAACAGGTTCCTCCAATAGATGCTCGGTACTTGGTTCTGGAATCTCCGATAGGTCGAAGGTTCTATCACTCTTTGCATTCTCGAGAAATTCCTTCTCTAAGAATGTCGCACTAGACGCAACAAAAACACGTTGTTCGGTTGGCGAATAGAAGTAATGACCAAGTGTTCCTTTAGGATAACCTATAAAGTATGTCTTGACCGATCGCGGGCCGAGCTTATCCTCGTGTCTCCACTTGACATAAGCCTCGCAGCCTCAAACCCGTATAAAGGACAAGTTAGGGACCGTTCCCTTCCATAGTTCATATGGAGTCTTGTCAACAGCTTTAGATGGACTTCGGTTAAGTATTAGAGCGGCTGACATAAGAGCATAACCCCATAACGAGTCAGGCAACACGGTGTGACTCATCATGGATCGAACCATATCAAGTAGTGTTCGATTTCTCCGTTCGGACACACCATTCAATTGAGGTGTTCCAGGTGGAGTTAACTGTAGGGCAATCCCACAGTCCTTTAGGTGTTGATCAAACTCGTGAGAAAGATACTCGCCACCACGATCCGAATGCAGTGTTTTAATCTTCCTACCTAATAGGTTTCGCACCCTATTCCGGTATTCCTTGAATTTCTCAAAGGATTCACTTTTGTGCTTCATTAAGTAGACATATCCATATCTACTTAAATCGTCCGTGAAAGTGATGAAATACCTATAGCCTTCTCGTGCGGTGATTGACATAGGTCCACATACATCCGTGTGTATGAGTCCTAATAGGTCAACAGCGCGCATTCCAACACCTTTGAAGGAAATTCGAGTCATCTTACCGATGAGACATGATTCACACGTGCCAAATGATTGAAAATCAAAGGCCGAGATAGCTCCATGTTTAATGAGTTGTTTTACGCGTTTCTCATTAATGTGTCCCATGCGGCGATTGCCATAGATACGTCGATCTTTGTCACCAACCTTTAACCTTTTATTCATTACGTGTAATATTTCGGTTGTCTGATCTAAAACATAAATTCCATTCATGGAGACCGCCTTGCCATAAATCATATCGTGTAATGAGAAAATGCAAGTATTATTCTCTATTACAAATGAAAAACCAAGTTTGTCAAGTGCGGAAACAGAAATAATGTTTTTAGAAAGACTGGGTACATAATAGCAATCATATAATGATAACTCAAATCCGCTAGGAAGTTGGATCACATATGTTCCCCTCGAGACGGCAGCCACTCTTGCTCCATTCCCGACACGCAGGTCAACCTCACCCTTTACGAGAGGCTCGAGATTTTGGAGGCCCTGCACATGATTACACAGATGAGAACCACAACTAGTATCAAGTACCCAAGTTCCGTAACTTGCGTGGTTAATCTCAATCATATGAATAAAAGTAGAAGAAGAAGACATACCAACAGTTTAACGCGACCGCTTTTATGTCTTCATGATAAACAGGACATGTGCGCCTCCAATGCCCAGTCTTGTGGCAGTGATGGCATTCCATGTTTTCGGTTTTGCTCTTTGTCGCGCTTTGATGAGGTCTTTGGACTCACCAGTCCACTCTTACCTGAACCCGACTTCTTGAACTTCGCCTTACCTCGCTAGGTTTGCTCGAGCTTTGCCCTTACCCTTTCCCTTGTTTGTCACAACGAGAACATCCTGTTTCATGCTCCCACTTAACTTCATGTCCTTCTCGGTCTGTACGAGGAGGAGTGCGAGTTCATGGGGAGTTTTCTTCAAATCATTCATATAGTAATTCGCTCTAAATTGCGAATAACCATCGTGGAGTGAGTGAAGTATGCGGTCGATCACAATGTTCTCGCTGATCTTACAATCAAAGGTTTCCAGCTTCTCGACATTCTCAATCATCGAGAATGTGTGGGCTAACTGGTTGGCCCTTCGGAGTCTCGCATCAAAGAAGCGAGTGGTATGCTCATAGGTCACGATTCTCGGTGCTTTCGAGAATTCCTTGGTGAGCGTGGTGAAAATCTTGTTCGCACCATGGGCTATGAAGCGTTTATGCAAATTGGGTTCCATTGCAAAAATGAGTACGTTTTTAATCGCACTGACTTCCATACGAGAAATCATTAAACTTGGTGATTTTCAGCAGACTCTAGCCGTGGGACCTGGGTTTGCGGGATGGGCTCCAATAGATATTTGAGCTTCCGTCGCAGCGCGGCATTCCGTAATGCCGCCTCCCAGTCCGCGAAGTTTGATCCATCATTCTTGATCGAGTAGACCGATTCATCCGATTCATGAAGATCCGAAGCCAGGACTCACGGTCCAATGTGGCACTTGGCATTGGGTTATCAGTAGAACCAGCCATTTGATATTAGCAGTTTAAAAGTTCGTGATCTACACTGAAAAAGAAAGAAAAACAAAAACGAAATAAGCAACTCATCGAGGTGATTTAAGTTTATTTAAAAATTCGTTTTAACGTGTAGACTCTCGCACTTGCATAATTGATCTCCCTCAAGAATGATACAAGTGATCCCAAGACTCAATTTCTGTAAACTGATAAGCCAACTGTTTAGCTAATTCTTTCGTAAGAACTCTTGGTCGATAGATTTCTGTAAATCCTATCTATAGTCCACCATAATCACAGGATCGTACGAGTGATCATAGTGTTGAGATAAAATAGGTCAATTGGTTCCAACTTACCCGACGTAGAAGGGGTCATATTATGCCTACCGACGAAGAAGGGACTCATTGGAGTTTGACCTATAAAGACCGTTCTCAATTTTTGTTTATACGAGGAAGATCCCATCAACTAAATTATAATTCATATTAAGTGAACGAATAACTAGCGTCTGCGTGAATGAATTAATTTGGGTGATGGCTTAAAAATCGTGTGACATGAGAATGTCAATGAAAACTAACTCGTGACCTCTATATGTGTCAGTTTTCATGCAATAATTAGGTGGTTTGGTTTTTAGGCGGAAAATGATGCATACTATCGTTACGATAAAATAAAAAATTGAATGCAATACGTAAATAAAAATTCCTAGTGTGGCCTATCCTAGTAAAATAAAACATAAAACAACTTTGGAATCCACCGTTGGACCCGACAAGCTTGTCTTGATGTTCCATCTCGATCCATGTAGCGGGAGTGAGCATCCGATCTTCATCTTTGGTCTTCTCAAAAATTACAATTTAAAATTACAAATATAAACCTATTTACATTCTAATTAAAACTGTAATTACAAGTGAAAAATCCAAAACGGAGATACGAGATCTCAAAATACAACCAAGACCGTGTTCCATCATTACGGTAACACGTTCTACTAAGGCCACACTAAGTTACAACTGTTTGCAAAATAAATAAATAAATACGTAATAAAAAGCATTCAAAAACATTCATAATTAACGATAAATAAAATGCATCAACTAAAAACAAATTCATTCGTGACATAATTCCGTAATTATGTGAAATTTATCCAAACCACCTTTTAATGATTAAAATTCATGTGATAAAACCGCTTCTATCAATTTAATTTTAATCTAATACAGTCCGTTACTTTAAATACGCTTTAAAATAACTTAATGGTACGTGTGTGAACCGTTTCACAATCATAGCGAGTGTACAATATCCGTATAAAGTACAAATTAAGGCCAAAAGAAAATTTAAAGCAAAAGGAAAAAAATTTCAAAGCTGCCAAAACGAAATCCCTCGATCCAGGGACATAAGTGCTCGATCGAGGAACAAAAGGGCTCGATCGAATGAGGCTGCCATTCGATCGAGGGGTTTGCCAATCAGGAGGTGCTCAATCGACTAAACATGAGGTCGATCGAGGACCTATATCAAGAAGACTGTTCGATCGAGTACGAGGAGGTCTCGATCGAGCGATCAGGTTTAAAAAAGTGGTCGATCGAGTACAAAGCAAGGACTCGATCGAGTAAAAACATGACAGAAAACCTCTCGATCGAGTAATAACATGCTCGATCGAGTGCAAAATTTCTGGAAAAACAAAACCCTCGTGAAAACAGATTTTGTGAAACAAAACAACCTCAATTTTGATCAAAACCGCATCAAAACAATTTAACAATTTGATAAAACTTGACATATTGTTATAATCTCCGTATAAAACAACAATATGCACAAAAACAAATCGAAAACAAGATGAAATAACCGTGTAAAACATGTCACGGTTTCAAAAAAAAAAAATTTCAACCGTGTAAACAAGGCACGGTTTTCGAGACAAAACAACCGTTTCAAATCGTTTTATGAAAAATCACAATGAAAATTTACGTGGCCTCTCTATGATACCACTTGTGGGGTAATATCCGTATACTACCCTATAAAATTAGGACTATAACGCAAATTTAACATGTGAAATATGGTCATAAACGAAATACAACAATAAAACGATAAAGATAAAGAATCAACCTCGGGTCCTTTGATGCACGGCGTAAAGAACAGAAATCAAACGAGATTCCCTCCTAATTGTTGCACCCAAGATTTGTCCGAGAAATGCCCTTGTGCTAGAACGTGTTCTCTGATTGCCTTGCAATATTGGGAGAACTTGATGTGAGCTTTTCTCGAGATGTGAGATCTCAGTTTCAGAGAGAAAATAATCTCCAAAACCCTAGTTTTCTGTCAAATGAAATTGTCTAGGTCAAAAGGAGAGGGAGTCTCTCCTTTTGTTTGGTTCGGCTGGACCGAGGGTATGCATGGGGAAGTGGGCTTCCACTTCCTCTTAATTTTTACCTCGTGGACTGGCTCGAAAATTGCTAAATGTATATGACGCGGTTTATTATAAATCGTCATCGGTTATTGGCTATTAAAACATCAACTAATAACACGGGTTAGTTGAAGTATTAATACATGTCCGACAAAGACGATATTGTATAATTAAATTCAATATACATTAATCAAATATAAAACGCTTATATTTAATTTTACGAATTAACTGGTTAATTCGCCTTAGCCCATAATATTTAATCCGTATTAAATATAATATCTCAACATCACATTTTGACTAATTACTAGTCAAATAACTCGGACTAACTGGTTAGTCAAATTTGGCATCTACATGACTGTATTTTCATACCGTCACATCTCTCGAACGTATCCTATAGGTGTGACTTTTAGGGATCAGTAGATCACCGCCATCTGTATGACAATAACGTCAAACTTATCTAGCAAGCCAACCGTTATTGATAAACGTGGATCAACTGATAATAATACCAAAAGTATGCCCTTTGATCCTTTTAGAGGTTTATAAGTCCTTGCACTAACTGTTAAGGACACCAACCCCAACACCCTTTCCACGGCACACCTCCTCTTCCTCCTTCCCATTCCTTCCTAGAACTTCCTTTGTTCTTCTTTTGTGCCTCTTGACCGAAATCCACAAAAAAAAAATAAGATAATCTTACAATCGTAATTTCATCATAACTTCTTCGTTTCTAGTCCGATTTTCGCAAAATTTATATTTTCGGAATCCTCTCTTCAAGATCTACATCCTAGTATGTTTTAATTTCAGTTTTCATTATGTTGATTTAAGATGATTTTGGGGCATAATTTCGGTTTTAGTGATTATTGTTGTGTTTTTGTTGTTTTTAATAGGTGAAGATTATGAGGATGATATAGGGGACTCCTATATAGTAGAGGATGATGGGTAGCTACTGTTTTTAGGGTTTTCTCAAGGGTTATTTGCCTTTTTCTAGCTTAAGGTAACATATTTCGAGTTACTCGACGATTAAATGTCACATTCTTTGCTTTTTGTATGATTTTGTGATTGTTAATTGAATGGTTTATTTCACATGATAATATGGGTTAAATTCATGTCTAATTCATGTCTTTTGTATGTTTAAGTTCACATATTAGTATGGAAATGAAATGGGAATGATTAATTGATGCTTCAGACGATGTTAAACTGAACAAAAATGGAGAAATGGAGGGTTTGGGGTGGCGGCCCGACAGGCCCGTGCAGGCCCACGGCAGGCCCGGGTTGGCCCGTTGCTTGTTTTCGCGATTTTCCATGCGTTGTTTGTCGTTTCGGATGAATTAATGTTATATTTAGTATAAGTAACATATGGGTAGTCTTATGAAATGAATCATGTTAGTAGTAAATATAATGTTGATGGTAAAATTATGCTTATATTGGTAGTTTATACATGTTAGGATAGGTTATGATATGAAATTGTAATGAATAGGCTTAAAATGAATTTTATAGCGATAATTGTATTGTTTGGATGATTATGCCGAAAACTGAGCCCTTGGTCCCTTTGACTGAATCGATGTCAGTCAATTGTGTGATTGGTCAGCCGCGATTAAACCTGTACCTGTCGCAGGACTGGGGTTGCGGGTAAAAATTCGGTTGGATGAGTTTTTGTGAAAAGTGGATATTTGGCCTTATTCTTGTTTTAGGCCATTAATTATGTTTTTATTTCACATATGTGGTTGGTTGTTTTGAATGGGTTCTTATATTGTAGAAACGGCCTTAGATTCCCCGAAACCTTTAATATTGTTAATATTGCTTGAAATGGAATTGGTATTGAATACTTCTTGCAGGTTGTTGTGTTTGTCATAGATAGGTCTTTATAGTCTTTGACGAGTATATGTTCACTGCTTAATAGCCTTTGTGTTCCTGACTTGGTGGGTTTATATCCAAGTTGGGGCATGACCTCGTTACTTATTTTGAGGGTAAGTGGTCAGCTTAAGTACTAGCCAACCCTTTGGTGGACTCCTTAGGGTACTCACTTTGTTTTAAAAAAATTGTGGGTCTTGGGTGCGGTGGTGTGTATCCGCATGTCTAGGTCTCATGCAGATTTAGGACTAGGGTTGTGTTGTGTCTTGGCCATGTTTTGATAGAACCTCCGAGCCAAGATACCGGTTCGATTACCTTCCCTACCTCGTGGTATAGACTCGAGATTCTGAGTGACTATTGACGGTGCTAAGAACTTATGCATGTCTTTGATATATTGCCCTTTCTTGTATGGTGATTTTATGAATTGTAATAGGTGAGATGCAAGCCGGTTACAATTGATAAAGTTTGGATTACTGCTTGTTATATGTTTCACATGATAGTTTAATTTGGTCATTTTAGTGTTCATATGTTAGAATATTCGATAATTAATTGATTTATGATGTTGTTTACATGTTACATTACATGTTACATTAAATATGACATTTCGTGGCTGGAAGGACTCGAAGTTACTCCCCACTGAATTGTAGCTTTCGTGTTTGTATAAAATGCGATTGACAGGTTGATGATGATTAGATGGGGTACACGGACGAGCTAGTGAGCAAAAGAACCTTGGACTTAGTTTGGTTATATTTTGTAGTAAACCTTTAAACATATGGTTGTGTTTATATTTTGGAGGGACATATGTCTCCCTCTTTTACTTTGGTTTGTATCACTTTATTCTCACGACTTAGTATTGTTATGTAAATTAGTTTGTTAGTATTTGCAGGTTTTGGCACTCTTCATTTGGATATGTTTGTGAATGGTTTAGAAAAGTTTTAAAAATTACAGGTTTTATCTAGTTGAACCAATTACAAACATATCCTGTCAGTTTTTCTGTAGAATTTACGTGTTTATTTAATGCAAAAAAATGAGGGTGTCACAGTTTAGGAGTATAGGGGTGCTTTTAGTTTGCATTTTGGTCCCCGTTCCCGCTCCCTATGCTCGAAAAACGTGAGTGAGGTGAGAAACCGTCTCATTTCACAATGCCAAGTTTATTTGCTTGGATAATGGGTCCCACTAGGTTGCATTGTAGTCGGGAAAGATAATTTTTGCCATTGTGGACCTTTGTTCGGTATTGTGGGCAAAATTGGAATTTTTCCCTTTTGTGACGGTCTTATGTCTGACAAAATAAGCGTCTGTTTGAGCTTGAATTGAGTCAGTTTGCCTTCAAATGGACCTTATTGGTAGTTTAGGTCGCCTTGAGGCGTGGTAAAATCACGTTTGCCCCTTTTGCGGTCGTTTTTTTAATTTTGACCGGCTTGTGCTCAAATTGGCGCATGAATTGTCTTTTCGAGGCATAGAAAAATTTCCCATTGCCTTGGGAATGAACTTTTGGTTCGTTGGCGGACCTTGTATGGGTCTTGAAATGCCGTTTTTTTTTTGGTGGTTTTGACTCGTCTGTTGCTTGAAAATATGGGCGAGTCGTTTTTTGTACGTTTTTTTTTGTGAATTGTTTTTTGTTCTGTTTGGTTGGATTTTGGGCGGGATTGCCCTTGTTTTGTTTTGCAGGTTGTGTTTTTTTTTTGGACTTGTCCATTTTATGCCGTCATAATGCCGAAATTTCGCCTGACGTTCTTTGTTTTTTTTTTTTTGTAGGGTACCACTCGGCCGCTTTGGGAGGTACCAAACCACGTTGCCACGACATGGGTGACTCCCACTTATGTCAAGTGGTCACGTGCTCCGTCCTTGGAAGAGAGATCCAAATTTCATAAGGACGAGGTTGTCGACTTGAAGTACCGAGAGGTTGGCATGGCTAACCGTGCCTTCTTTGAGGAATATGTTGATGAAACTACCCCCGATGTGATGAGACCACCGAAGAGGAGGAGTTCTGGCCCCAAGAATATGGTGGGCCGTGCATTGGCTTTTTTTGGGTCGAACACGAGGTCTTGTGCTAGATCGGAGGCCGTCGTTGTCTTAGATCCATTGAGGATCTGTTCCGAGGAGGAAGTCCATGCTAGGCGGGCCAACAAGAAGAACAAGGGGAAGATGTACCCCGAGGGAAAAGGCAAGGGTAGAATGGAAGAGTGAAGACCTCCATTATCCGTTTTATTATTATGTTGTATTATTGTTGTGAGTTTTTATTATGTTGTACTCAGCTAGTTATTGTGTGTTTTGTGCTAGTTTTATTATGTGAGGTGTTTTAGTTGACACCTTAGCTTCGATAAGTTCTAGACTCGTCGAGCTTTATTCGTTGTTGGAAATGTAATCCCTCCCATTATTAATTAAATAAGGGGATTGCCCGTGTCGAAAATTGTGAACGCTTGTTTTTTCCATCCATTTGGTGAAGGCGATTCGATTCGAATCGTCCTAAACGTTTGCACTTGGGAAAGTGGTATTTTGTGAGGAAGGGAGAAAGGCTTATTTTGTATTTTGTGGGGAAAAGGGAATGTTGTTCCCTTTCCTTTTTTGATGGGGATGTTTTTTTTTATTATAAGGATGGTTGTTTTTTATTGTGGGGATGGATGTATCCTTCTTGTGTAAGAAAGGACTGCCTACGTATTCACCTGAAGAGATGAAATCAAACCATGATCGTAGTTCGAAACATTTTGTAGAGTTTGATTGGGTTTTGTGGCTGTATCCCTCAGGCACAAGAGGGACTGCCTACGTATCCACCTGAAGAGGTGAAATCAAACCATGCTCATAGTTCAGGGGTTTTTGTTTTAGTGCAAATGGATGTTGCCATTGATAGATCAAAGGACATTCGAAACGGGCAAGGTACCGCAACTTAGACTCGATAAAATATGCAATTTCAAATCAGAACGCGTTTGAGGAACTTGACTTGAAAAGGATTGAGGTGGTTTCTAGTTATAAAACTAGGCTTAGGTCGTTGGTTGCAACGGTTTAAGGGTAGTATTTCTTGAGTTAGTCCAGGTTGGTCGGGTTTGTAAAGTACTCCCCGTCTAGGTCACTCAGTCTCATTGTGCCCCCCGAAAGTATCTTCTTGACCAGGTATGGCCTGGCCCAGTTGGGTTTTAATTTTCCCCTCGGATCGACGGGTAATGGTGCTCGAACTGACTTGAGGACCAAGTCGCCCTCCTGGATGTTCCTGGGTTTAACCTTCTTGTTGAATGCCCGTTGTATACGTCATTGGTATAGCTGGACGTTGTGCAAGGCGTTGAGTCGCAGTTCATCTAGAAGAGTAAGTTACTCGTACCTTTGACGGGTCCATTCCGCCTCAGGGACTTGACTCTCCAGTAGGATGCGTAGAGAAGGGACCTCTAACTCTACCGGTTGAACCGCCTCCATACCGTATGCTAGGTAGAAGGGTGTGGCGCCTGTCGGTGTTCAAATCGAGGTTCGGTATCCCCAGAGTGCGAATGGGAGTTTGCTCGGCCAATCGCGGTAATTGTCTTGCATTTTCTTGATAATGGTGACAAGAGTTTTGTTCGCTGCCTCCACCGCTCCGTTGGTTTGGGGACGGTAGGGGGATGATCGATATCGTTTGATCTTGTATTTGTCCAGCAAAGCTTGAGTTTCTGCCCGGAAGTGTGAGCCTTGATCGCTGATGATTTCATGGGGTACCCCATACCGGCAGATAATGTTGTTTTGAATGAACTTGGGCACTTGTTTGGCGGTCAAGACTGCATATGACTGTGCTTCCACCCATTTAGTGAAGTAGTCGATGGCGACGAGGACGAAGCAATGCCCCTTGGTGCCTACCGGGTTGACTTTCCCGATGATGTCGATGCCCCAGATTGAGAAAGGCCAGGGTGACGTCATGGTGTATAAAAGGGATGGTGGTATGTGTTGTATGTTGGCGAAGATTTGGCAATTGTGGCAATGTTTGACGTAGTTACGGCAGTCGGCTTCCATGGTGGTCCAGTAGTAGCCTAGCCGTGTGATTTTTGGAGTAAGAATCATTGCGCTCATGTGAGGGCCACATTCTTCGTCGTGGACCTCTCCCATGACTTTTTTGGCTTTGTGATGGTCAATGCAAAGGAGGAGAATTCCTTGGGGTGTTCTTTTGTACAGTTGATCTTGGTTCATCAATAATTGTGATGCGAGTAAACGGATGGCTCTTTGATCAGAGTTGGGATGGAATTCGTTTTTGGTTTTGTAGTTGAGGATGGCTTGGTACCAAGTTTTATCATGGCTTTCCTCGTCGTTGTTGATGGCACAAATGTGAGCTGGCTCACTCCTTCTCTCGACATATAGGGGCATCTATGTCATGTCGTCAGGTATGTTAACGAGTGCGGCAAGCTTTGCCAGGGTATCGGCAAATTGATTTTCCTCTCGCGGCAAGTGGAAATAACCGACTTGGTCGAAGAACTCCGCCTCTTGATTGATCTTTGCTCGGTAGGGAGCTAAGCTGTTGGATCGGATTTTCCATGATCCAGGCACCTGATTGATGATGAGCGAGGAATCGCCGTCGACCCTCAGTCTCTTGATGCCAAGTGTGATGGCTGTTTGTACGCCGATGAGGCATGCTTCATATTCAGCGGCATTGTTGGTGACAGCAAAGTCTAGGTTGACCGAGATCGGAACATGTTCTCCCTCTGGTGATATTAGAAGGATTCCTACCCCGAAGCTTCTCAGATTAGATGCACCGTCAAAGTATAGATCCCATGCGTCGGAATCGGCACAAAGGATGTCTTCGTCAGGAAGTGACCACGTGTTAGTCGTTGGATCTTCGTTGACGGGGTTCTCTTCTAGGAAATCGGCAACCGCTCTTACCTTGATAACCTTGAGGGGTACAAACTTGAGATCAAACTCAGACAGCATGAGCGTCCACCTAGACGGCCTTCCGTTTAGTACGGGTTTTTCGAAGATGTATTTGACCGGGTCCATCTTGGAGCAGATGTGGACAGTGTAGCTGAGCATGTAATGCCGTATCTTCTTTGTTGACCATACTAGGGCAAGGCATGTCTTTTCCAGTTGGGTATACCTCGTCTCGTACTCAATGAACTTTTTGATGATGTAGTAAATGGCTCGTTCTTCGTCGTCGACTGTTTATGCTAGCATAGCTCCCATGGCCGTGTTGGTAACAGTCAGGTATAAGGATAGAGGAATCCCCGGTTGAGGTGGCATGAGGACAGGAGTTTAGATAGGATTTCCTTTATCCTGTCGAAGGCCTTTTGACAGTCGTCGTCCCAATCGGTGTGATCGGAGGCGCGAAGCTTCTTGAACATCGGTTCATAAATCATGGTGAGCATGGGAATGAAGCGGCTGATGTATTGGACCTGGCCGAGAAATCCCCGAATCTCCTTCTCGTTCCTAGGTCGAGGCATTTGCTGAAGGGCTTTAATTTTGGTTGGATCAATTTCAATGCCTCTTTTGCTGACGACATGTCCCAAGAGTTTTCCGGAGGTGACCCCGAATGCACACTTCTAAGGATTTAGTCTCATGTTATATTTCCGCAGACGGGCGAAGAATTTCCGAAGGGCGCCGATGTGGCCGTCCCGTTCTTTTGATTTGACGATCATGTCATCGACATACACCTCTACCTTCTTGTGCATCATATCATTTAGGAGAGTGGTAGCGGTTCTTTGATAAGTAGCCCCGGCGTTGATAAGACCGAAGGGCATGACCGTGTAGCAATATGTACCCCAATGCGTAGTGAATGTTGTCTTGTGCATGTCTTCCTCAGCCATTTTAATCTGGTTGTACCCAGCATACCCGTCCATGAATGATAGGAGGGAATGTTCGGCAGTGTTGTCCACCAGAATGTCAACATGTGGCAAAGGGAAGCCGTCCTTTAGACTCGCCTTGTTCAGATCCCTAAAGTCGACGCAAACCCGAATTCTTCCGTCTTTCTTTGGTATGGGCACAATGTTGGCCACCAATTCAGAGTATTCAGACACTTTGATGAAACCAGCCTTGAACTGTTTATCCACTTCTTCCTTGATTTTTAGGGCCCATTCAGGACGCATCCGGCGTAGCTTCTGCTTCACAGGTTTAGCTCTGGGCTTAATGGGTATCCGGTGCTCTGCAATTTCCCTGTCAATCCCAGGCATATCTCTGTAAGACGAGCCGAATACGTCCTTGTATTCGCGGAGGAGATCAATGAACTGTTGTCTTTCCGAGGGGTTCAGGTTGTCCCTATCCTATGTTCTTGAGGTGTATTGTCAGTCCCTAGGTTCGGTCTCCTCAATGATGAGGGTCCTGGTTTCCCATTTGTCAAGTTCTTTGGCTAGGTGAGGTGGATAGTCACTCAAGTCAAATTTCTCATAGTCATTCAGAATTGCATTACAATTAAATTGAGACGAGTCATAAGCAAACTTAGCGTTCATTAATTGACACGAGCGAAAAGCTCGGAGAGGACATACATCTCATGGTCAGTCAGAGGCGACACAGTAGAGGAGGTGGCCCCTGGAACAGGCTCCAGGTTGTCACCTTTAATGGGAGTGGGGGTGACCCTAGTAGACTCAGCCTCTGAATCAGCCACGACTTTGTGATAGAACAGTGGGAAGGGGACCTTGACTGGGACATCAGGAGTGTTAGGAGCTATGACAGACTCTGACTCCGACTCAGACTCAGATTCAGATTCTTCTTCACTTCCCTCCTTGAACATAGGGCCTTCTCCAGTTATGATCTTGAGAATACGACCTTGGCGATCGGTCCACTTGACGGTCTTCCTCCAACCTTGGGTAGCTTTCTCCGGGTCAGTGTCGGAGATCAAGGCGGTGGGGTCAAATTGGTTGTCCTTTAGAGCGATGTTGATAATGTCCTCATAGTCGAGGTGCTTGATGTTATCTTCCCCAAAGAGGAGAGTGACAGCTTGTCCGTTGAGGCATGACGACGGCTAGACTCAGTTGATGCAGCTTCGGTGTTGTCGAGGATGAAGTAGCAATCTTGGAAGACTTCCACACCCGGGTACCTAGCCTTGGCCACAGAGTCATAGATCGGCTCCGGAAAGCCATAGTAGAGCTCGGACTCTCCCTCGGGGACAAAGTATCCATTGAGAGTCAGATGATAGGGACGGAGGATAACTCCGTGCTTCTTGCGTTTTCAGACTAGGAGGTTCATCTCCTGGATATCTTCATCGGTAGGTTCAAATCCCAGCCCGAAGGGAAAGTTGGGGACCTTAGCCTGTTTCAAGGGAGGTAAGGTGCTCTTCAGTGGATTGAGGGGCAAACTTGGGAAGTAACCCTGGCGCAGCATGATGCGGTTGAATGTAAGGTTGGCAAACGGGTTACAATCAAAGGGCGTTGATTCATCAGTTATGGCATTCACAGCTTGGAATCCCCACATTTCATTATCATCTTCCTCAATAGTTTGGGAGGCTACTCCCTTTCTCATGACGGCTTTGATCGGGGAATCAGGAATTGTGATTGTTTTCCCGTCGAAGGGGACCCTGATCTTCTGGTGGGGATTTGAGGTAACCGCCTTGACAGCGTGAATCCAGGGGCGTCCCAAGAGCATATTGAAAGAGGCGTCGATGTCGACCACTTGAAAACTGGTTTGTCTTTCCAGCTGTTCGGTTGCGACGGTCAGAGTGATGAGCCCCGCGACCTTGCGACGAGTGCCGTCGTAGGCGCGTACTCTTTGGTTCGTTGGGACCAAATCGGCTTCCTTAATACCCAGCTTGTGAACAGTCTTGAGGGGAATGACATTCACCGCGGATCCGTCATCCACAAAGACCATGGGCACATTCTTCTTGAGACATTGTACGGTAATGTACAGGGCAAGGTTATGATTGGCTCCGAAGGGAGGGATATCTTAGTCAGAAATGACGACTGGGTTGTTCAAGTCAGGGGCGACCCTTGTCATATGTGCCACTATTTCTTCAGGGGAAGAGGTGGAGGGCACGGTTAATTTTCCCAAGGCCTGTAGCAAAGCATGTCGATGCTCAAAGGACGTTGCGATCAGTTTCCAGATTGAGATCTCGGCTTTTGCCTTCTGAAGCTGTTTGAGGATTGAATTCTCCAGGGCCCTCGGTTGAGTGTCTACTTTCGGGACGACTTGGTCATTCGTCGTTGGAATGACCGTTGGATTGTTCGGTTTCTGATAGGGGCGTCCGGACCGGGTAAGGTGACCGATCTCTTTTGCCCGTTTCTCTTTCTCTGGGACAAGGTAGACATCTTCAACGTCGTCTCTCCAGATGCCGTTGATTTCAGGATCTCAAAGGCACCTTGGAGGGGTATTTCTTGGTGAGTAGTTTTTGTGAGGGTAATTTTTGTGAGGGTAATTTTTGTCGGGCTAGTTTTTGTGGGGTTGATTATTGTGAGGTTGATTATTGTGAGGTGCATGCCAGAATGGTCGCGGGAGCAATCCGTCCTGGTGTGGGTAGTTTTGGGCGCTCGGGGGACTTTCCCTCGGGTGTGGTGGCGGAGGATTGAAGATAAGTCGAAGGTAGGCATCGTCAAGTCAGGTGATCCTCTCAGAGAGACTGGCTATGGCTTCTTCAACCTGTTGGAACATAGTGAGCATAGTGGCAGCACTGAACACAAACACTCCGTTTGAGGGATCTTTCTCCAAAGTATTCACCTCGTCATCAATTGGTGGGATGAGGTGTGAGCGGTCCAGAGTTGGCTCATCGTCGGAGATGGCGTGGATCCCCAGAGGGTTTGTTTTGTTGTTTGGCTTAGTCGGCGGGGGTAAAGGCAAATCCCCTTTCTCAATCATGTCTTGGATGATGTGTTTGAGTTTGAAGCAGATTTCAGTATCATGCCCCTTCCCTTGATGGTACTGACAGTAGGCATTGGGGTTCCAGAACCGGGACTTCTTAGCATCGGTCGGATCCGGGGTGGGTCCGATTGGTTGTAACTTTCCCTGGTCCATGGGCCTTTCAGAGCACTTGCGTAAGTTGACCCTATATTAGTGAACACTCTCTAGGGACGCTCAACTCTCTTAGCAGATGGTTCAACGAGGTTGACCTCATCGATTTTGTTTGTTTGGCCGTAGGGACGGGATCCGGTTGAGGTGGATCCTTGGTAGCCGCTGCCAGTAGTCTTGGCCAAGACACCCATCCAGAGGTCATATTCAATGCGGGTCCCCAGAATTTGCAGATCCTGGAAGGTCTTGATATTTTGATACCTTAGTAAGTTGGCATACACTGGGCGGAGATTGTTGACGAACTTTTCCACCAAAGTTGATTCACTCGGTTTACTGACAAATTGAGTACTCACCCTCCTCCAACGGGTTAAGAACTCGGTGAACACTTCCTTATCGTTCTGGGTTATAACCTCAAGAGTACGGGTATTGGCTTGGATTTCAACATTGTCAGCGTATTGTTTGGCGAATTCAACTGCGACCTCCTCCCAAGTGGTAAGGTTTTTCGGATCGAGGGAGTAATACCACTGGCGAGGGATGGGTTCCAAAGAGGATGGAAAGATCCGGGTGAAAAGTTCCTGTTTGGCCCCTTTAATGGCCATGTAGTCTTTGAAGGCACTGATATGATTGAGCGGGTCTTCCACTCCTTTGAACTTAGGTACGTCAGTTAGGGTAAAGTTGTCGGGTAATTGATCCCCAACAGGCTCAAACCTTCGGTTGTTCTCAAGATAGATATTGTTACCCCTGGCTAGAAGCTGTTCTTCCAAGAGCTTTAGCCTCTTCTCAGTTTCAGTCAGAGGTGGAGTGTTATGTTCCCCAATTTCTTTGTTTTCCAGGGCATCGATACGGGTCTCGACGCGATCCAGGGTGACCTTAAGAGCGGTTAGCAGGCTGGCTAGCTGATCAGTCGTGACATCTCTGTTGTTATCATTGTTGTTGTTGTTGACAGACGAAGTTGAAGATGGGGCCATGGCTCTGAGGCAGAAAAACGGTCACATTACAACTCAATCCGACACGGTTCAAAGACTGAACGCAGACAACACAAGGGACGAGACAAAGATCAGACTCAACAAGACGAGGGTGATGGTGTGTGGTTCCTCGGTACTGACTCGATTTATGACGTGACGGTGTCGACCGAAATTTTGACACGAGTCCAACATAACGGCGCGACGCCATTGGACGGGTCTCGTGGTGAGACGACTCATAAGTAAAGACACATAAGTACGTTTGCTTTGACTCGATAGACACGAGGCGGAATTGGAATGGTGGACTGCAGTTTTCGAAAATAGAAATTTTCAAAAAGATTCATTCGTCGCTTTATGGACGGCTTCCGAAGATAGAGATCTTCGCAAGTCGATCAGTTGAAAGGGTTGTCTTAAATTTATTTGCAAAAGACGGTTTGAGTTTGAGTCGGCTCGGAAAACGGTGTATTGTTTCCCAAGACGGTTTTGAAATTCAAAATTATATGTTTTAAAAATCGAGTTTGAAATGTTTGAAGAGGTCTCGGGGACGGTGCATGGTCCTCGGGATCTCGAAAATGTCTCGAGAAAAGGGTGTGTGCTTTTCTCGGGTTTTGAAAGGGCCATTGTCGGCGCGAAACGGGTTAAATTCCGTGTCTAGACGCGGCGATTATAACGGCGTAAAAAGGTGATTTGAAATGGTTGTGAAAAACCGAGTTTGAAAATCGTCATTACGATGGCCTAGAAAGGCGTGTTAAAATGGTATTAAAAACCGGGTTTGAAAATCGTCATTACGACGGCCTAGAAAGGCGTGTTGAAATGGTTATAAAAACCGAGTTTGAAAATCGTCATTACGACGGCCTAGAAAGGCGTGTTGAAATGATTATAAAAACCGGGTTTGAAAATCGTCATTACGACGGCCTAGAAAGGCGTGTTGAAATGGTTATACAAACCGGGTTTGAAAATCGTCATTACGACGGCCTAAAAATGTGTGTTGAAATGGTTATAAAAACCGGGTTTGAAAATCGTCATTACGACGGCCTAAAAAGGCGTGCAACGGTCGGCGAAAGACCGAGGTTTGAAACGGCCATTATGATGGCGCAAAAGGGTGCTTTTGAAAGTTTGAAAATGACGCGGAAGGACTTATGATCAAGTAGCACATAAGCACTCACAGTTCATTATATTATGCATTATGCTGACACGGGTTTTGGCTTAAGAGGGTGGGTTACACGCCAAGCGATCAAACCCCGATTTACGAGAGGGATACCAATCCAAACAAAATGTGTAAGGAGGGTGCCCTAGCCTCGTGCTCGAAAGTGATGAAAGCTCTTTGACGAAACAGAAATGTGTAACGTCAATGATATGCTTAACTCAATCGGGATTCAAAAAGCGGGGATGAGAAAACTCACGCCAACGAGACGAACCAACTTGCCGAAAAGGGTTAGGTTATGGGCCCGGACAAGGAACCCGACCATGACCGTAATATCAATTAATGCATTCCAACCAAGACCTCGTTCGAGTCTCACCATCTAAGGATCACAAAGACGTAAGTGTCCTAGTTTTCCCCAGCGGAGTCGCCAATCTGTGGACATGGCCCACCTGCGAGCCCACTTCGATCCGTGGACACGCAGCGGCCTTTTGAAAGCCACGCTCGACGGCGTAAAAATGCTTTCGACCGGATCGTTTTAGATCGGTCGGTTTCGTCTCGGTAAGGGTCTCGAAACGATTAGAGATGTTCGGAGTCGCCACCAAGCATTTGTGGGATGCTTGGAACCCGTTTGAAATCCACTTTATACCTCGGTCAAATCGAAGCACAAAGCAGCGTTTGACATAGGTACTAAAGATAAGGAAATCGTCCCTCTTTAGCATCCTATCTCTAGAATGACTCTCCTACGCCCTGGATAAGGTCGTCCACTATCCAAAGTTTCTGAGCAAGAGGTGAAGGTACGTATTGGGAAGCCCTTTAATCAGACACTCAATCCCGCCCGCGGTAACGGCCTCTACTGATCGATCTTGGTTGGTTGAATGCAAAAGTTGATAAAACGGTTTAAATGCATGAATGCGCATCCAATGATTTAAACCTAACATGTGAGAGCTTTCTAAGTCGGTTGATTTAATTCAAGTATCAAGTATAAGATGTCGGGTTGGATTAATGATTGATTTGCATGCAAGACGGAAATTAAACATCCATTTACCGTATTAGGTTTAGGGTGCATAACGTGATCCGTTTGTCTTAGTAATGCGGTTTGCAAATATGATTTTGAACGAACGAATAGTCATCTGATCCGTCCTATATCCGGGCTAACCGGAATCGGGATCGTCCTAGACTAATGTTGGATAGGGAACATGCCATGTACCAGACGACTACATGAGGCGCGAGCCAGCCAACGGTGTAAAGGGGCCTCCACTGGTTCTGAAAATGAGAAAGAAAAGGCCTGCTTGAGGCGCGGGCCAGCTTACGGTTATATGCCGTGTCCTGATCTTTTGAAAACGTTATAAAACGTGTTGAGAAATGGGTATTTGAACCCGATTTGGTTTGAAAGGGTTGTTTAGACCGCATTTGTTGATTTGAAGAACTAGACTCGAATAATCATCATTATTTTGATAATATTCGGTGTTGGGTTCGACTTGACAAGGTTGACATAAATAGTTTTGAAAGTGATTATGAACTAATTGTTTTAAGTTCATTTGACTATAATTAGTCGATACTCATCATCGTACCCGGGTTAAAATTCGGCATGGTATGTAGAACCAAGGATGACTTTATGTTGGTGACTAATATATTTGTTTCGAAAATGTAAAGAAATGATGAAAGGCTTTAAAATACCTCCCAAAATGTAAAGGAATGAAATAAAAGGTTTTAAATGCCTTTTAAATGTCATTAACCAAATATTGTCACCGAAACACGGATTTAACCGTCATGGTATAAGGAACCAAGGGTGAAAAATGTTTTATGGTTAAAACAAATGAAATAAAATAAAAAGGGTTTGATAATATTTGAAATGGTAAAAAACGATTACAAATATGAAAACGAATTAAAGGGGAAAGACGAGAACAAACACGGTTGATCTCTGACCTGAACACCCCATTTAGGCGCCGGCAAGCCGGCGAACCAAGGGGCTTCTGTCTCAGGCCAAAAATCAATTTTGGCTCGTTTATCCCATGTTTCGGTTCATGTTATGCACGTTTTAGCATGTTATAGTCATGAAACAAATGAAAACATGATAAAAAAGAGGCTTTTTACACCCTCATACTTACAAGTTTGGTTATGGCGAGTGACCGACGTAAGTGTAACAACTCGTTTGGTCGGAAAAAACTCGGTTTAAAACTGTTTTGGTAAGTAAAAAGAGTGTTTTAAGATTAGTGACGGTGTAGTGGTCGAAGTGGTCGGTCAAGTGATTTAATGCACGATGACGGTACTAAACAATGTGTAATGCTTGTATTTACGATCGGTAGGTCGTAAATACGCGTCGGATTGTGACTTAAGAAGTCGAGTCGAGAATTTTACGGGAGAAAAGAGGGGGCGGACACTCGCGTAAGACTCAAATGGGGGGAATTTGAGGGGTATTTATCGGGAAATGAGTGGTTGTGTGAGTTTCGAGCGACGTGGCCACCTGGGCTGCTCAAAGAGGCGCGAGCCACGTCGCAGGTCTTCGAGGTGAGTTGGCGCTTTCACACAAACGCAATCATGATTTGTTCTTTACTATGTTTTGTAGTCATATGTTTGGTACTTGACCAAACATAAATCCGGGAAAACTTAAGGTAGAAGGTTTGAAATGTTTTGTTTTTGGTGGTTGAGTCGGTTTGACACGTTGTTGGATTCGGGATTTGAATTTTTGAGTCGGTGTCGGTTTTGACTCTAGTTAGTGTCATTGCGACCCCGTCGTCGTGCATTAAACACTCCAGGTATTTTTGAAATGTTTTGAAATGTTTTATTTTCGAAATCGTTTTAAGTTTTCCGACGAAAAGTTGTACACAAACTGTCGATCAAATAAACGCCGCGATTCCAAAGCATGTTGTAGTCCGATAATCATCGGGTGTTTGTCGGAGTCTCAACAGATACTCGGTATCTACCGTAGTGTGGATTGATTGTTGTTGGTTGTTGTTTGTTTGTCTCTGGTTCCCGAGGCCTCTCCTCGGCTGAGTAGAGTCACTTACGGGAGTGGCTTCACGCCCTTGATTCGCCTTCTGTGGAACCCGCCACATGAGGGGATGTGCACATTAAGGAACATGGGTTTTCCCTCGGGATTGATGAGCGGGGATTTGGTGGGTACGGCTGCAGTCCCCCACTGGCGGCGTGGATTACAGGTTGCGATTGGTAATCTGGCAGGACTGGACCTTCGGGCAGTCAGAGGAGAGTGGGTGATTGGAGAAGGTAATGTGTGTATGTTTGTTTTGCCTGGTTTTGTGTGTTCCTTCAGTTACTGACCTTGGGTGGTGTTGTTGTGTTTTCTTCTTATGTTGTGTCTGCCATGATCCATTATGGTGAGCAGTCGGTCATAGCAGGTTGATATCTGGATCATACTCGGAGGGACGAGTCTACGACGAGTCATGGCGGAGATAGTATCATGTAGTTGGTAGTTGTCACAAGTTGTATCTTTCCTTTTTGGTTAATCACTTGTAAATAAAAATAATTGTTCTTTTATCGACATTTGATTATTACTGTTCCTCGGGCAACCGAGATGGTAATGCCCCTATTTGCTGTGGAAGGTCTTGTTAAGGCTCCTTGGTAGATGGGAGTGAGACAATACACACCCCTTGTACCAGTAGTCTCCCTGTAACACCCTGACGCCCTCCTCACGTAAACATCGACCTCAACAGCCCGAACTCTACCCACTACAACCACGGCCTTATCCTGCCCATCTCTGAAAACATGACATCAACCCGCCACCATTTGCACAACTATTTACGCCTCACCTGTAGACCACCAAAACCACCACTCACAGCCTTAATCACCACCAAATCCACAATTTTCACAAAGCCAACTTGCTCGGTCGGCTTTAGATAACTTTTTCATGGAATGGAGATCTGTGCACCAAAAGGCATAAGGCGATGGGTGCTTCGGGATTGGGCTCAATAACGACAAAAGTAGAATGAAGAGAAAAGATAAAAATTGGTCAGAGTTGGGAATGGGGTGGTGTCTTATTGTCTTAGTCGCCGGGAAAGGCGAATAACGGTTGTGAATGAGGATAAGGGAGATTAGGTTTGAATGTGTGGTGGGTGGCAGCTTGGGGGAGGTTGGGAACATTAAATTTGAAATGGTGGCGCGACAGAAGGTCGTCGGAGGCATTTGAGGTGATCGGTAATGTCCTCATATTTTGGCGGTGAATGGTGGTAGCAGTTGTTGGAGCTAGTGTCCTCCACAATTAGTGTGATAACGTGTATAAATATCTTATAGGTTCACAGGGTATACTTAGTATTTTATCAGTTGATTAACGTTTATTAATAATGGTTGGCTTGCTAGAAGTTTGACGTTATTATCATACTGATGGCGGTGATCAACTGGTCCCTAAAAGTCACACCTAAAGGATGTGTTTGAGAGATGTGATTATATGAAAATATAATCACATTGATGCCTTATATGACTAAAAGGTTAGTCCATGAATTTGACTAAAAGGTTAGTCAATGTGATGATGAGTCGATTATTTAATACAATTAAATAATATCAGCTGAGACGAATTAATTGTTAATTCGTAAATTGAATATAAACTGTTATATTTAATTAATGTATATAATGTTAGCTTAAACGAATTAAGATGTTAATTCGTAATTAAACATAAACGGTTATATTTAATTAGCAAATTATAAATATGCGATCTTTATAGTTAATGTATATATTATACGAAATTGTCAGAATAAATGATGACAGACCGGTATTAATAAATCGACTACAAACTGTTGTGTGGATTTATTAATACGTGACGACATAAATGACAATTGATAATGATACACATTTTATACAATATGATAACAACCTAAAATAAGAAGATTTTCTCCTTATTTGTTAGGTTGTTACACGAAATAAAGGGGAGAAAAATAAGAAAAAAATATCTTCCCCTTTTTCCTCCTTTTGCACGGTTATAATAGAAAAGAGGGAGGATCATTTTTCTCTCTTGATTTTTACTCCATACTCTCATCACAAAACCATAAAAAATATTAGGAATTAGGGTTCTCTTTCTAGCAAGAAAAAGGCATTTCTCGGAGCATCTTGGGTGCAACGATTAGAAGAATATCGATCTCGATATTTGTTCTTAGGCTAAATTGCTAGGACCGGAGGTTAATTCTAATCTCTATTCTTTTGTTTATGAATTTCGTTTATGACTCGTAATTTCATATTTCATAATTTCGTTATAATCCGAATTTTCCTTGATGAAATATACCGATATTTCTAACAGCAGTGGGTGGTGGTGGTTATGGCCAATGCTTGTGTTTGTGATGGGTATTGATGATGCATGATTATTGGTTTATGTTAGGTAAACTTAAGTAAAGGCAAAATTGTCAAATAATACATATTTTATCATTAAAAATTGAATTTGATCGGAATTCAAAAATTTTTCTCACCGGAATTGAGATTTGGTATTAAGTTTGTAAGAAACGGGGATGTTAGGTATAAGTTTTGAAAAAAAATTAACTTAAGTATAAAATTTAAAAAGTCGAATTATGTTAGGTATAAGTTATCAATTTACCCTTATTTTTTATATATTTTCATATTTTCATACATTCGTACATCATATATATATAGAGAGAGAGAGAGAGGGGGGGGAGGGGTTCTGGTAAATCCCTTACATCCATTGAGTCCCTTAGTCCTTATAGGGGCCTTTGGATGAAGGGAATCAATGGGTGAGATTAGATCTCAATGGAGGGCTACAAATCAATCTTCTCTATTTAGCTACTCAACTCAATTAAGTTCCTCCCTAATCATCATTCATCCCTCATTAAATCATTATCACAAACCACTCATCTCTCTCTATACCACAATTTCTCTATAATTCCCAACAAAAACAAAACCAAAAAACAAAACCCAACTCTCATCCTCACCGGTTCACCAACCCAACCACCCCACCACTTCTTCCCAACCCGAGCACCTTTCCCACCACCGCCACCTTTCCCACCACCGTCACCCGACTCGCCTCCTCCACCATCAATCTGAGATCTATTAAAATTACACTTTTTTCTATTAAAATTACACTTTTTCCTATTAAAGTTACACTTTTTTCTGTTAAAATTACACTTATCTTCATTAAAGTTACACTTTTTTTTGTTAAAATTACATTTATCTTCATTAAAGTTACACTTATCTCTATTACTAAAATTACACTTTTTTCTATTAAAGTTACACTTTTTCCTATTAAAGTTACACTTATTTTCTGTTAAAGTTACATTTATTTTCATTAAAAGTACATTCATCTCTATTATTAAAGTTACACTTTTATCCATTAAAATTACACTTATCTTCATTAAAGTTACACTTATCTCTATTAAGGTTACCCTCTCAATGACTAAAGTTATACTCTCAAAGACCAAAGTTACACTCTCAATGGACTAAAATTACATTCTCAATGGACTAAAGTTACACTCTTGGACTAAAGTTACACACATAAAATACAAAATTTCCATTCTTAGACAAATTTGGACTAAAAATACACTATTTACGACTAAATTTGGACTAAAAATATAAAATTACACAATTTGGACTAAAAAAATACAAAATTACACAATTTGGACTAAAAAATACAAAATTTGGACTAAAAATACAAAATTACACAATTTGGAATAAAAAATACAAAATTTGGACTAAAAATACAAAATTTACGACTAAATTTAGACTAAAAATACAAAATTTGGACTAAAAATACAAATCTTCGATTATTAGACAAATTTGGACTAAAGTTAGACAATTTTGGACTAAAATTACAAAATTTTGGACTAAAATTACACAATTCATTTATTTTGAGTCATTGATATTGTGCAGTTTCAATCATTGTCCACTAAAGTTTAGTCCAATAAAATGTTACTTTAGTTATTTAGTACATTGATAGTGTGTATCTTTTATCATTTTATGAATGTAATTTTAGTCCACAAAAGTGATTTTAGTCCACAAATGTGTAATTTTAGTCCACAGAGAGTGTAATTTTAGTCCACAAATGTGTAATTTTACTCCACAAAAGTCTAATTTTAGTCGACAAACGTGTAACTTTAGTTCATTGTAATTTTAGTCCACAAATGTGTAACTTCAGTCTACAAAAGTGTAATTTTAGTCCGCAAAAGTGTAATTTTAGTGCACAAAAGTGTAACTTTAGTTCATTGAGGTTGTAATTTCAGTCCATGACGATGTAACTTTAATCATTTTAAGTCATTTTTATATGAAAATTTGAAAAATAACCCAATAAAAAATAACAAATATAAAAAAAAGATCAAAACATCAAAATTGGAAAAAAAAAACGCAAATGAAAAAAAAAACGAGTCAATGAAAATAATATTTGATCTATTTTAGTAGATCTAAGATCAAAATAAAAATAAAAAACTCACAAAATAAAAACAAGATTTGAAACCCAAATTATGAAAACAAATTGTATAGCAGGACAATATTTGAGAAAAAATTAACAACAAAAAAATAACAAGAACCAAACATCAAAAATTTTTTATAAAAAAAAAAAGAAAAAAAAAAGAAAAAACGAAAGTGAAAAAAAAAATGAGGTCGTGGTGGCGGGGTTGGCGGCGGTGGTGGTGGGGGGCGGTGGTGGTGGTGTCGGGTGGGTGGTGGTAGTTGGGTGGTGAATGAGGAATAAAGGAGTGAATGATTTATTTGGGTTTTTTATCTTTTGGGTTTCTTTTTCCTTAGTTTTTTTGAGAGAATGGGAAGAAGTAAGATATAGAGAGAGAAGGAGGGGATGTGATAATGAGATGATGAATGATTAGTGAGGAGGAGTAATGTAGATAATGAGAAAATTAGAGGGAGAGAGCTAAATTAGAGCATTAACCGTCTTTTTTTTGTTTTCATCTTAGCCCTCCATTTCCAAGATCCAAAGGCCCATAATAAGACTTATGCACTCAAAGGTTGGAGGTGGACTCATTTGATCTTATTACTATATATATATATATATATATATATATATATATATATATATATATATATATATATATATATATATATATATATATATATATATATATATATATATATATATATAGTGCGAGAATCATTTGTAATCTTTCGTAAAATCAAAGTTCCGAAATTAAATTAAGCAAATAGACCAGATCTGACGACTTGTGAAAATGTATCAACTCATGCGCCTATTACAAGGAACGCAGCTCATGCTGCGCCACTTCTAAGGTTGTTTTCCAATTGCTGCTTTTTCCCTTGTCTTGGTTTACATGCCTAATTCTCTTTTCTTTCCCATATTTTCCGATATTGTTTTCTTACTTCGTCGTTTGTTTTAATCATTAAGTCGATCTACATCGCCAATAATCAATGTTAGATGGTTTATTTCACCTTTTACCATCAAATTTAGAATTAGGAGCCTTGATAGTTAATATCTAATCCCTTAAATCCGAATTTTGTTAAATCAAATCCAATTTTTTTTTGTTCTCCTATTTGTTTTAAGTCGATTTTAACACATTTAACATGTCACTATTTTTGTTTTCGACCTTTTCATAAGTAATTTAATCGACTTTCATAATTAATCAATCATAAACAACATCTGGGTCTGACTCTCAGAGTCAAAACAAATCCAACCTGAACCCGATTCGAACCAAATAAACAACAAGGCCCGATCAAACCCGAACCCGATATGACGCGAACCGCCTTAACTGGACCTGTAAACCCACACAGCTAACCCGATTGGCAACTCAATTCATAATACATAAAAGTTCTATAATTGTTATTTAATTCTTGTTAATGATTAAATTGTTCTTATATTTCGAGTCAATTTCGGGTTATCTCTCGGATCGGGCAGCTTTTGGGTCAAATTTTGGGTTATTATTCTGGTCGGCTTTATAGTCGGGTCGAGTCAGTACATAAATCGGGTTGCCTCGGGTCATGCGTCATCTCGGTCGGGTCGGGTTTTGTTTCGAGACAGCTTTAATCGGGATACGTCGAATTACGGGTCTTCATCAGGTCGGATCTGGCCAATTTCGAGTAGCAACATTTCCGGGTCCTATCATAAATATCAGGTTTACTCGAGTTAGGGTCGGGTTATAAGCATGGGCGGATTTACAAGGGGTGATGGGGGTGACCCCTCACCCCCATTATTTTTCATGAAAAAAATTATGAAGGTTAAAAAAAAAAAGTGGTGAAAGATCTGGAAAATGGATGTTGAAGGAATGGTGCGGCAGTAACAAAAGTGAAGTATTTGTGGTGCGGAAGGAGGTGAACGAGATATCAATATAAATAGTTGTAAGTAAATTAAAAAATATAGTAATAGTAATGGTGTCTTGTTGGAAAAGAGAGAACAGTAGAAGACTAATGAAGAGATGAAGAGGATGATGAAATATTGAAATGAAGTAGTAAAAAAAGTTGTTTTTAGGAATAGGAGTGCTTTTTATGGGGAAGAGGGAAAATTATATTTTATTTATCTTCCTTTTAGAAGTGGGAAATGAGCTGTACTTTTGTGTAATAGGCTAATAGTCTAATACTAGAAAATACCGTATGACTAATGGATTACACAGATAATCGTTATAGACGAACACTATCCGTCTATAATAAAAGACGGGTCAAATATAATATCACTTTTTTAATAAGATAAACAATAAGTGGGGTGGTGGGAGCAAATAATGTCACCATTTTTATTGTTGATGGGGCATATTCTGCACCGCTGACTAAGTCAACATATTGAGCAAGGTCAAAGATATCCACAGCAAGTCAACGACTTAGGCAGCCTAGCCGATGACCCATCGGCTGTCGGCTGGGTCTCGGCATGGCAACTTGCCGGGGCACATACCCGCGTACTCACATCCAAGACCCCTCGGCGGTGAGTCAACAGGGCCCGCCGGCCTGCCATAGAAACCTCGGCCGAGGGGTAGATCAGTCTTTCCACCTGCTAGCCACTTGGCCACTTGGCCACTACGTGACAAAAGGTGAAAGCCTATAAATACTCCTCAACCTTCATTGAGGAAAGGATCCCAACATATACACAACTAAACCTAAATACACTATTCATCTGGTAATATCTTCCTTATCTCTCTACATTATACATTCAGCCAAGCAACAACTTATCCTTTAAGTTTACTGACTTGAGCGTCGGAGTGAGTACGCTTGGCACAAAGCCAAGCCCTCAGTTCGTTCATTGTTGCAGGAGAGACCGAGAGGAACGATTAAGACCAAAGGAGAGTCCAACTCAAGACATCATTCAACAAGCCACGGGTGGTAACTATACTTGCTCTGGAATTACACCCGGAACAATTGGCGCCGTCTGTGGGGAAAGACACTAGAAGCTAGTCACATTCATTCCCAAACAACAACAAAAAAACAACAAAAACCCACCCAAAAAGCTAAGATGTCAAAACAACAAGACGCAGTCGTGACCGACGAAACCGCGTTCTACCACGACGATACTTTCAACAATTCTGGAGTCGTGCAGCCCTCCACCGGCGGAGTAATCCAACCGGAGTTCGGGATGCCGATAATGCCGACACGCCGCCGCTACCAACCAGGTCACCATCATGGGACACGTGGTTGACATAGCAAAACTGAAAATGGTCCTGGACCTAATTAGTAATACGCCTGCTCACACTGTCACGCCGACAAGAGCGGCGGAAAACGCCCAGGAGACCAGGGCCCAAAACGTAACTCCGAGAAATTTGAACGGAGCACTAGGAGAAGCTGACACAGCCAAGTCGCCGGGGGAGCCCAAAGTGGGCGTGGTAGACCTAAGTCCTTCCCGCACTCAGGGGAGGACAGCGTCCCCGCAACACGAACGAGGCTTACCCCAAAGGAACCAGCGGAGTCCGACTCAGCAGAGTTGGAGAAGGAGTCCGAGTCGAAGAAGAAGTCCTTCCCGCTACGAGGAGATGAGCCGGATTAGGAATGCAAGGAGCCGATCGCCGCGTGTCGTTCGACACGTGGTCAGACAGCCCCTCAACGCCTACGTCCTAGAAGTCCAGGTGCCAACTAAGCTCAAGTTGCCACCCCTATCATACAAAGGAGATAGCGATCCAGCCGACCACGCTGAGGCTTTCGAGTCTTACATGTCGGTATGGGAGCAGCCCGATGAGGTCTGGTGCCGAGTTTTCCCAACAACTTTGCATGGGATGGCTCAAAGTTGGTACAAAGGGCTTCCCGACGGCTCAATATACTACTACGCCGACCTAAGGGACGCCTTTCTAGCCCAGTACTCTTGCAACAAGAGAAGGGCCGTGGAGACATCGGACCTCCTAACTATCAAACAGGAGGGGGGCGAGTCTCTACGAAGCTATGTGAAGAGGTTCGACGGAAAGGTCCAGCAGATTCGAGAAATTAATCCCGAATTGGCGGCCTTCGCGCTGATGAAGGGCCTCCCAAGGGGAGACTTGAAAAACGAGCTCATCAAGTGCGGAGGCCTGAACTTAGACGTCGCTAGGAAGATGGCCGACCAGGCCATCAAGGTAGAGGACTATCACAAGACCTGGGTAGGCCCCAGCGAGGCCGAGCACTCAGAAAAGAAGAGTCATTGGGAGGACAACCCGGATGAGAGACGCCGTGACAACAACGGGTCACGGTCCGATGAAAGACGCCGTGAGAATAATAGGTCACGGTCGGACAAACCTGCCAGGAGACAGGACTCGACGGGCGCCGGGTGGATTTCGGGAACGTACCACCAGAGGCGGTATAGTGATAAAACCCCTCTCGTCGTATCAGCCGCCGAGGTCTTTGCCTTGAGCAAAGCGAGGGCCGAAGTGGGAGAGACCCCCAAGCCAAAAAAGTGCGGTGACACGAGCGATTGTGAGTACCACGGCCACACCGGCCATTTAACCAACGATTGCCGGCATCTAAAGAATGCCATTGAAGAGCGATCCGGAGGGGAGCCTCGGCAAATACGTTGCCAAAGGCCAAAAGACCGACGCCGACGGCTCGGGTAAGAAATCCGTCTTGAACGGATAGGAGTGATCCATGTTGTCATCGGGGCAACGAGAACGGAGGGTCCGCTCATGGGCACAAACGGCACCTGAACGAGCTATATCAGGCCATCAACTTTGTGCCCAACACAGCGATCCCCGCTTCCAACATCCCCGATATAACCATCGGAAGGAAGGACTACGAAGGAGTCATCGCTCCTCACAGCGACCCACTTGTAGTCAATTTGGACATATCCAACCACCTGGTCAAGAGGTGCCTGATTGACACAGGCGCGTACACGAACATCATGTTCAGGGAGTGCTTCCTCGGCCTCGGCACCGAAAGTCAAGGACTTGAGCCCCCGCACCAACCCACTATACGCCTTCTCGGGGGCCGGCTGGTACCACCGGGATCAATCGGACTCCGGTGACGATCGGCGAAAAAGAATGCGGCTAAAAACGCCCTAGCCGAGTTCGTGGTCATCGACGGCTCGTCCGCCTACAACGTTCTCATAGGCCGAGTCACCCTGAGCGAGGCCGACGCAGTGATGTCCATCGGGCCCTAACAACGATGTATGTCTCGGACCGGGGAAGCGCATAAGCTCGTCTCCAAAGACGAGAATGACGAGGTGGTCAACGTCCGGATAGCCGCCGAGGATGCAACATGCAATCCCTCAAAGTGGCAAAGAAATCAGAGAAAGGGAAAGGTCTATCCTTACAACAGGAGGGCGACCTCATGGATGTAACTAGCGGCTGACTAGGACGTTGTGCCTTTGACAGGCCATTAGGACGCTGGTAATCTCGGGAATACTCTATGTAGCGGCGGAGGTGTCCAAAACAGTGCGGGCACCCGACGCATGTTTTTACCTAAATAAAAATCATCCAAGTCTTCCATCAAAATGTTCGCTCTTCCCATAGTCACTAGGAAGCAGCAGACGCCGACTCACACTGTCATACCGACAAGAGCTAGTCTTTATCGATAAGTAGATGTCGGCTCACACTTTGTCATACCGACAAGAGCTAGCGATCTCCTTGAAGAAGAAGGCGCCGTCGCATCACCCCAAGTAGTAGACGCCACGGCGATCACCCCAAGAGGTTGGACGCCGTCGCGATCACTCCAAGTGGTAGACGCCACTAGATCTCCTTGAAGAAGCGGCGCCGTCGCAGTCACCCCAAGTAGTAGACGCCACTAGCGATCCCCAAGAGGTTGGACGCCGTCGCAGTCACTCCAAGTGGTAGACGCCACAGCGAGCCTCATGAAGAAGTAGGCGCCGTCGCAGATCACCCCAAGTAGTAGACGCCACGGCAGATCACCCCAAGAGGTTGGACGCCGTCACAGTCACTCCAAGTGGTAGACGCCACGGCGAGCCTCCTTGAAGAAGCGGCGCCGTCGCAGTCACCCAAGTAGTAGACGCCACGGCGAGTCGCCCCAAGAGGTTGGATGCCGTCGCAGTCACTCCAAGTGGTAGACGCCACGGCAGTCTCATGAAGAAATAGGCGCCGTCGCAGTCACCCCAAGTAGTAGACGCCCCGGCAGTCACCCCAAGAGGTTGGACGCCGTCGCAGTCACTCCAAGTGGTAGACGCCACGGCAGACTCATGAAGAAGCAGATGCTAGCTCACACTGTCACACCGACAAGAGCGGCAATCACGACCATCGCATTGATACTGCAAAGCAATCAAAATGCCTTAGAAGCGTTAACACGATTGAGATACGCGCTCTAGACTGCCTCGGCCAAGCCGAGGCGGAAACAAAAGAGACACTCAATTAATAACGTAAGGAGACAACCCAGAACGAAGACAGAGACGCTAAAAGTACAGTTGAGGCTTAAATACTAGCGCAAGAAAAAGAGGTAAGGTAAAAACCTCGGCCAGGCCGGAGGCAGAAGAAACGAGCTCTTATTAAAAAAAATGTTCAACGAATTACAAGAAATTACAAGGACAAACCAAAAGACAAAAGGCTACGGATATCATCTCCCTATGTCCGCGTTGCTCGCCATCATCGGTAGCAAAGCACCTTCTTCAAGGGACAACCCAAAGAGCTCCCTTAGCGGCCTCGGCCCGGCGGCCGGCCTTAGCCTCGGCGGCCTCAATCGCCTTGCCCAATCGGCTTCCGCCTTGGCCGCTTTAGCCTTCTCGGCGATAGTCGCCGCCTCCTCGACCGCTTATTGCTCTATCTTCACTCTCGCCGCCTCCTTAACCCTCTCCTCCACGGCTTTCTCCTTAGCTTCGAGCTTATCGTCAAACAGCTCGTCATATCTCATCCCACGGAAAGGAACCTTCAAGAGGAAAAAGCTCCTCAATTACTTCCCTGCGGTTGCTTCGCCGGATCCTAATTCGGAACACGGTCGGGGAGCATTTTAGTTTGGAGCATCTCAATGTCGTCCTCCTTTTGCCTGATGATGGCCTCCTTGCTCCGGATCACCTTCCCCCGGATCGAAATTTGCCCGGAATTCATTCCTTTCTTTGGAGATAAAGGTCGGCATGCCTCGAACAAGGTCACACTTCTCCAAAGAACTTTGCAACTTCGGCCGCAGCAGCCTCGGCCTTGGCTCTCTCGGCAAGGACCTCCTTTTCGCCGTCCTCCCTAAGCTTTCTCTCGGCCAAGAGCGCTTTCTCGACATCTCCCCTAAGCCTTTGCTCATTAAGGAGATCCAGCCTCGCCTTCGCGGCCACCTTCTTAGTGGCATCAAGCTCAAGAGCGGACCGAGCCACGACCTTCTCTTGCTCTATAATGCGAGCACCGCCAGCTCGTTCCACCTCGCTTGACTCCTCGACCAGCCTCGCACCTCCCGCCACGAGCGGGAGGGGGAAACCTTCGGGATGAGGAGTCGAGTGACGTTTCGATCGCTAGTGCGGTCGGGAAAGGGAAACCTTCCGGGATGAGGAAACAAAGTGGTGACATTTTGATCACCTACCAGTTGGGAGAGGAAGCCTTCCGGGACAAAGGGTTCACGGTGACGTCTTGATCACCACCGCACAGAATTCCCCACCACTTGCCGCCCAACAAGAGCGGCGGACGATCGGGCCGATCTACAAAATTTAAAGAAAGCATCAAGATCAACATACATCGACATGCCGAAGAGCCTATCATCGGCAGCGCCTGATGAACCGGCTAAATCTGAGCCACCGGATAGATCGATGCGTGCTTGGCCTTCTTGGCCGAAGGGCGCATCTCCTCGTCGCCAGCAGAAGCAACGGCAGCGGTAAAAGCGTCGCTTTCTCTTACGGACAAGGGGAGACCCCTCCTCCTCGTCAGAGTCATCTCCATTAGAGATATAAACGAGCTCCACCGTCTCCTTCTGAACAGAGGGGATGGATGGTGGAGCTGATGTCGACGCCATCACCGCCGGAGGCTTCGTTATTCGAGTATGGCGCGACATGTTACTAACAACCTTCGCCTGGGCCTCCACCGCATTCAAGCTTTTCACCGCCGGTCCATAAGATCATTCGGCGACGTCCTACGGTCATGGGCCGAGCCTTGGGGGTGCGGGTTGGCAACGGTTTTGTCTTTGTGCGGCCCCATTCTCCGGAGGAGGATATCCTCGACAAGTCCCGTCCAAAGTGGTGCGAGAAAAATAAATGCAAGAATTAAGTAGAAGAAATAAATCGAAGTTCGAAAAACAGGAACATTAAGAGCGGTGATGGGCCTCACACCGACCCCACTCACCCTGTGCTAGGGCCGGTATGAGGCCGACATGGCAGAGCGGCTCATCCTGAAGAATGATCTGCGTTGGGGGAATCCATTTCTTCGACACCCCACCCTTGTCCGCCTCAAAAAGCCTCATCGCCAGCTTCTCATCCTCTGAAAGAAGGACCTTGCTGGCATCCATCTTAAGCTTCTTCCGGTGACCCATCTGTCATGCTCCGCCTTAGTCTCACACCGCAAATTCACTGGGTGCTGAAAGGAGAGGGGCAGCGGATAGTCATCCGGCACCTTAACATACACCCACCGGTTTCTCCAGTCTTTGCAAGAAGTAAGTTTGTCAACAGAGACATAACCTTTCTCCGTGTGCACACTGTACCAACCGACGCGGCCAGAGATTGACGGTTGGAGATAATGAAGCCGGCGGAATAAATTTACCGTCGGGGCCTCCCCCTTGAAGAGACAAAGCCACACAAAGCCGACTATCGTCCTCATGGCCAACGGATGCAGTTGGGCCACAGCGACGTTCATAGCTTTAATGATGGCAACGACGTACTCATTCAGCGGAAACCGGAGCCCGTACTCCAAATGTCGCATGTATACGCCGGTATGGCCCGGCGGAGGGCAACAGACGGCCTGGCCCTCCTCAGGGATAATAATCTTGTATCCCCTGCCAAAGAAGAAGTGACCCTCGAAAAATTTCTCACCAGAACAACTGGCAAACTTATGTGTCCAAGCTCGGTCAACGCGTAACTTGCAGACCTCGCCGTGATCCATAACGCATCGCCTCACCTCTTTGGGACGAGCCTCTTGACATCATCGCCAAAATCGTCTGCGTCATCATCGACATCGAGTCATCCTCCCATTCCTCCAAAATTCGAGGATCGACTTCGGAGAGAAGGAGACCGGGGCCCCAGGCCTTATCGGGAGGGCGTCCAACTTCTCCCCCCTCATCGAGACGCGACGGGGAACCCCGCGCCCGCCTACTAGGACCGGCATCAGCAGAAGACATGTTTACCATAAAGACTTACAAAATTAAGAAGTGGGAAAGTTTGTTTGTTTACCTTAAAGAAAACACTCGTAGGAGTAACAACTCGAGAATTAGAAGACAAAGAAAACCCTTGAAAGTTTAGAGGAAAATTTTGGAGAATGAAATTGGTGGCCAATTTCACGGGATAACTGCCCTATTTATAGGGAAAAGCCCATGAAGAAGGACCAATCAGAGAACACCCATGAAGGCCAACCAATCAAAGATACGGACACGTGTCGGACATGCAACCACGGGATGTCAATCGTTGCAATAGTTAGACGTCAATCAATGCAAATGGTGACCAAGCGTCTTCAACACGCCTATTCACATCTCTCCGCCTATTCACCTTCCTCAACAAATTCCCAAGCATCCGTTTCTCGCCGCCACATGGTCAACCAAGCTAAGTAGCGCCGGCCGGGGCAATCAAAAACAACCGCACACTCAATCCTGGTCTCGGCCAAGCGTCACTTTCTTTTCCACATCGGATGCCCTTTACACATCCATGTGGAGGGGAGATATGGTACGGCCTAAGAAAGACCAGGCCGAGGTAAAAGAAGCCGTCGCAGAAGAAGCCGATGCGAGAAATTTTCAAAGAAATTACTTACGCAGAATATACGCTCAAACGTACATCTCGAGCCCATACCACGGCATAGACTACGCTGGGGGCAAATTGATGGGGCATATTATGCATCACCGACCAAGTCAACATATTGAGCAAGGTCAAAGATATCCACAACAAGTCAACGACTTAGCGACCCTAGCCGATGCGGAAAAGACATCTACTGTCACTGGTCTCGGCATGGCAACTTGCCGCCCGGCGGGGCACATACCCGCGTACTCACATCCAAGACCCCGGCGGTGAGTCAACGGGGCCCGCCGACCGCCATAGAAACCTCGGCCGAGGGGTAGATCGTCTTTCCACCGCTAGCCACTTGGCCACTTGGCACTACGTGACAAAAGGTGAAAGCCTATAAATACTCCTCAACCTTCATTGAGGAAAGGATCCCAACATATACACAACTAAACCTAAATACACTATTCATCTGGTAATATCTTCCTTATCTCTCTACATTATACATTCAGCCAAGCAACAACTTATCCTTTAAGTTTACTGACTTGAGCGTCGGAGTGAGTACGCTTGGCACAAAGCCAAGCCCTCCGCCGTTCATTGTTGCGAGGAGAGACCGAGAGGAACGATTAAGACCAAAGGAGAGTCCAACTCAAGACATCATTCAACAAGCCACAGGTGGTAACTATACTTGCTCTGGAATTACACCCGGAACAATTGTATTTGACCCGTCTATAACAATAGACGGATATACTCGATATACCCGTCTATAGCAAGACTAATTGAATGGAGTAAAGGGGGAGAAAAAGGATTGTGATATTAAATTCATTTTCTGCCTTTCTTCTACCAAGTGTAGCGTATTTTTTTTCCCATCTCAATAATAAAAATTCTCGTTTAAAACGGGCGTATACGTTTTAAGTTGAATCCATTTTTGAAATAATGGTCAAAAATAAAATATTTGTCGTTTTGGGTCGGTTTTAAAAATATTTGTCAAAATGGTGTCCACGTAGGCTCGGGATTTCTGGACCTAAAACACGCCACTACCAATGGCGTGTTTATAATGAGTAGGGAAAGAAACTTCATTAAAAAATGGACTAAAACAAACACGCCATTGGGAATGGCGGGTTTCGGAAGGGAAACACGCCATCCCCTATGGCGTGTCTTTTGTAAATTTTTTTTTTTTTTATTTTTTTTATTTTTTAAGTTCAGTCAGTTGTGGAAAAAAATTGTTGTAAAGACACGCCACTACTAATGGCGTGTTTCCTTCAGAAAACACGCCATTAGTAGTGCCGTGTTTCAGGTCTAGAAATCCCGAGCCTACGTGGACACCATTTTGACAAATATTTTCAAAACCGACCCAAAACGACAAATATTTTATTTTTGACCATTATTTCAAAAATGGACTCTTTTAAGTTTAACCCCTCTCTGATCTAATAGTAAGAATAAGACAAAAGCATAATGTATAGCATATGGGTAACAATAAAAGATGTATCTTATATACTCAAATTGGATAATATTTAACCCGTTTTCATGTTAAGACAATTTTGTCTCTTTAAAAAGTGTAAATTGTCAACTATAAAATCACATAGGAGTAATAATTATTTTTCTACGGAATAATAACTAGAATCCCAATCTTTTATGATCATGAACAAAATTAGATTAAAAAAGAGTTATTTTTTTCAAATACTAAATTTGTCCACCACCATAGGAGCGATTCGAACCGAGTTCGAGCTCTACGAACTCGAACCCATTCTTCACTTTCAACCATGTGATGCTCATCACACCTGACCAAAAAACTAACTCATTTTCATGACCAAATAACATATTTTCCTTGTGGTACTATAGATAGATTATCTATACTCGAAGTCTAAAGTTTTTAAATGTAATCGGTAGTTTTGTTTCTTATTGTGCCTACCCCTTACTCAAATCCTTCGTTCGCCCCTGGGAATGATGTATGAATGCTATACATTTTATTGAACACCCGTCACCCCATTCAGTAAATCCTAAATTCGCCACTGGTTATAAGTATGATAGGATGCACTTCGAACGATAGATATACTTTTCCTAGAGTATATTTGTACTGCCTTGCCCTCTTTTATAAAAAATGGACCGGTCAAATAAAGGAAGTGGAAACCACTATCTAATAATGATGGATCAACCAGATATTGTAATTGCTAGATAACCAATTAAGATACTAATCGTATAGGTGTAAAGTATAACTCCCTTTAACTCTCTTCCTATAAATGTGATGCTGATGAATTAGTGTGTGTCATAGGGCATGATCAGACAAATTGTAGTGTGTATCACCACCGTGTTATTAAATTAATTATTTCTTAATTATCTTAATCACTAACTTTGCGGCCAGTGGACTGTAGTAGTCGTACCCTAAAAACTTTCTATTATGAGCCACTAATTTGAACAGCTAGCTTTATTTAAAGTTCAGATACTAAAAAGATGTAAGAGTGCATGCTTAAGGTTTTGCCTAAAGTATACTCCTATTATGCGAAATTGACCCACCTAAATATTTTTATATACGTAGTACATAAAGAAGGCATCACTTAAACTACTTAAGTAGGCTGAGTTTTTTTTTATCCTCGTAAGATGATGAATTGCATGCCTTGATTCTAATCCTTGGGGTGTTCACTAGCTAGTTCAGGGATCTGATCGGATCGAACCATACTCTAAGGACCGAAAAATTAATAAAGGTATAATGGAGGACTTGAGACTGAACCATGTTAATATTAGTCCCGGTATGGCCTGTACCAGAAAAATGGACGGAAAAGTCCCAGACCAAATAAACTAAATAGATCACATATGATAGCCAACACTATGATCTAGTATATCAAAATTTAGAACTCATGAACTTTGCAACTAGATATAAGTTCGGTCTGATCCACAGTCCATTTAGTTAGATCTACAACTTGATCGAAGACTAAAGTAGTGTAAATAGCTTATAAGAATCCAAGCAGCTATTGTTATGGTTGCCATATATCAGATTTGATGCCAGAGGAACAAATGCATAGTGGATAGCGTGATTGTAAAACCTGAGAAGGTTGCCAAGTGATCATGGAAGAGCTGCAGATTAAAGTACGGGGGAAGAATGAGCAGGAACTCAGAATTGACGACTTAGATTGGCTAAAGAGATTTTTTTTTTTTTTTTGACAATTGTAAATAGAGGTTTTACAATCTCATGGCCTGATAAGCTAGTCCATGTGCTACAGTATTAAGTTTCCTCGGAATAAAATTAAAAGATAAGCAATGGTAGTACGCATAAAGTCTTCGTAGATTCGCCAGAAGCTGTCTAATCAGATGATTTTTCTTTTCAACTCCTGCAATTTGATTAATAAGTTGTAAGCAGTCCGATGAAATATCAAGGTGAAGACATCCACAATGTTGGGCCCATAAGAGAACATCACGTATACCCAACGCTTCCGCTTGTAGTGCTGATTCAGCCCTTATTTTTAGCTGTCTACGTAGGATCTCCATACCTGTGAAATCATAAGCCACCCATCCTACGGCCGCTTCATAATCCTGTCGCCAACTAGCGTCCACCTTGACCCGAATCGCCTCACAGGTACCATGCGTGCCTATGACTCTTACCGACTTACCTTCTCGAATCTCCGCTAGTGAATAGTTGGATTCCTCCTTCTGACCCTTACTTTTATTATTTTGCACATCTTTCCTTTCGATATGATCGCTTAGTATCTGTACATTTTCATTAATGGCCTTAAACAGGCCATTAACTAGGAACTGCTGGTTTACCGCCATATCTTTAAAGAGTACATTATTTCTTATACTCCATAAACACCATAGGATCGCCACAAAAGAGATCACACTCCTTTCCCCCTCCTTTCTACTATAAAAGTAACGGATCCAGTTTATAATCCAATCCTTAATATCAACAGTTTCTGCATTCTCAGTTCTAATTCCAAGCTCAGACCCCGCCCAAATTGCCCCGGATAATTCACGATCTCGAACAAATGATCTGCAGATTCCAATGTTTTACGACCCTCACCACACAAGCAGCAAAACAGACTTATTTCCATATTCCGTTTCTCAAACTCAGCTCCAATGGGTAATGTGTCGGTAAGGATCTTCCATATGAGAATTTTCTAGTTGCTGGGAATCGGTAGATGCCACAATTTCTTCCTCCAAAACTCCCTACCCCTATCTCCAATCCGGTTCTTATCCTTCTGAGATCCTCTTTTTTCCATGTAATCTCCAAAGATTAACCCATACCCGCTCTTAACACTGTACATTCCGTCCTTTGTAAGTGGCCAGTAAACCTCGTCCTTTACCCTTTGCCCCCTACAGGAATGGCGAGAATCCTAGCCGTAAAGTCATCAGTAAACAATGATCGCACTAACTGCTCATCCCATTTATGTCTTTCCTGCATCAGGTGTCGAACTTGAAGATTTGCCAACTAGACATTCTCAATTCCCAAGAACAAGTCCCTTGGTTCGGGGGCTTGACCCCCCACCCATTTAGACATCCAAACATTCAAACACGACTCTGTCCCTGGTTTCTACCCTATGTTCTCCATAAGAACCTCAAGCCCATAAAGGATGCTTCTAACTCTCCACGATGTACCTGAGCCCTTAAGGGGTTTCATTCCATTCATAAAAACACTTCCTCCGAAGACCTTCTTTCGAAAACTCTTACAGAAGAAAGATGATTCCCCTGACACTAATCTACATCCATGCTTTGCCAGTAACGCTTGATTAAGGAATTTAATATTACGAATCCCTAAGCCACCTCTACTCTTTGGTAAGCTTAGAAAATTTTTGCTACACCAGGGTACATTTTTTCCTAATCTGCATCCCCTCCACCAAAATTGTGCCAAAAGAGAGTTAATGTTTCTTGCCACACTTACCGGTACTTTGCACACCGATAGAAAGTAATTGTAGAGATTAGAGAGGACTGATGAGATTAAAGTAAGCCGTCCCTCTGGTGGCAGAAAAATTCCATTCCACGACAAGATCCTCCTTGTGACATGTTCTATAAGTGACTTAAAGATGTCTTTCTTCGACTCTTGAAATTCAGCCGGAATACCTAGGTATTTACCAATACCTTTATCCTTATGTATCTTCAAGGATATCATAACCTTCCGCATTCTTGCCAAAGTAGTATTAGGGCTAAAAACTATACTTGACTTTTTCCAAATTAAGCCTTTGCCCCGAAACTTTGCAGTACTCCTTAATGAGCTTCATAAGATGTGTAGCCGTCTCCCCTTTATCATGAAAAAAGAACACCGAATCGTCCTCAAAAAAGACGTGGGTGAGCTGATCGACCCCTCTAGACAATTTGAGCCCATTAAGTCCTGTTCAATACTCCTCGAGAGCACTTCCATGCATAGGATAAATAGATACGGTGACAGAGGATCACCCTGCCTCAAGCCACATTTTGGCTTAAACTGAGGTAGGGGTCCCATTAAGAAGAACCTCATAACTAACAGTAGTGACGCAACTCATGATGAGATTAACCAGCCTAGGTGGGAAACCAAACTTAACAAGCACCGCCTCAAGGAATTCCCACCTAATCCTATCATAGGCCTTACTCATATCTGCTTTGAATGCACACCGTCCAAACCTCCCTTTTTTATGCTTAGATATATTATGGATTGCTTCATGTGCCAGTAATATATTATCACTGATATTCCATCCTGTTAAGAAAGCATTTTGCGTCTCATTCACCAAGCATCCTATAACGTTAGCCATTCGATTAGCAATGCACTTAGTAACAACTCGCATTATTACATTGCATAAACTTATAGGACGATAGTCCGAAACTCCTTCAGGATTATCCGTCTTAGGGATTAGCGTGATAAAGGTTCGATTACTCTCCCGTAAGACTCTACCCGAATTTAAGATGGATAGAACTGCTCTTGTAAAATCTTCTTTGATCATAGACCAACATTTATGATAGAAAATTGCTGGAATACCGTCCGGTCCCGGAGCTTTGAGCGGGCCCATTTGAAAAACCCCACTACGTACCTCTTTAGCCGTCAACATCTTGGAAAGAAGGTCTGTGTCATCTTGTTGAACCCTTGCTTTCAGGTGATGTAATACATGTTCAAATTCATTCATATTCCTTATCTCCAATTCATCTCTGGCCGCCATATAGAGTTCCATAAAACTCTTTTGAAATTTTCTGCTCACTTTATTAACGTCATAACTCCATTGCCCGTCCTCACATTTAATCCCATGTATAAAATTTCTCCATGCCCTTCCTTTTACCCAATTGAAAAAAATACTTGGTACAAGTATCACCATCAACCATCCACCTCAACTTTGCACGTTGTTTCCAAAAACTCGCCACTGCTTTGGCATAATTTCTGACATCGTCATTTGCCCTACTATAAGCTTCATCACTTCCTCCCATGCATTCTATGTTCATTCCCTCTTCCAATCTTTGATCAAACTCTTCCCATTTCACTTTCCATTCGGCTTTTTTATCGAGTGTCCATTTCTTCACACTGGTTCGAACACGTGACAATTTCCTTGTAATTCGGTAAGCAGGTGATCCATTTTCAGATATAGCCCATACATTACGAATTCGGTCTAAACATTCCTCATGATCAAGTACCCAAGCATCAATCTTGTATGGCTAAAGAGATTGAAGCTTGTGTAATTACTAGTTTTTCTAGTTTTAGCTCTATTTTTGTAATTTGATATCTTATATAATATACTCACATTTTACCCAAAAAAAATAACTTAGTGGACAGTGGATTGGAAAAATGAAATATAGTCTGGCCTAGTTCGGACCAAATTATGCGATCCGTTCTGGTCTGGTCATTGGTTTGGACTAGACCTGGCAACCAGGTCGGGTTTGGGTTGGATCGGGGTCATTTCAAGGTTTAACAGAATTCTGGTCGGATTGGTACTATTCAGCTCAGTTTGGGTTCGAATCATGCTCGGGTTAGTTATTTTTAGATAAAATTCAGTTTACAACAATAAACATTAAGGTTGGGTCAGATCATATAGTATATGAACGGGTCAACTAGGGTTCAGGTCAAATTTGGGTCCTCACTTTGGGTGTTATGTCGTGTACAAATTAGACAATTCGAATCAGCTTAATTTTACCAGGTCTAGCATAGAGCCGTAGACCACTAGGTGAAGACCCCTACCAATTAATGTGGTGATAAATATATTTTCTTCCTCTTAGTTAACTATTCACATCTTATATTCTATGTGGTGATTGTTGAAAATAATTAAACTTGATAATTCTAATAATAGTAAGTTGATAATAAGCATTAAACATTGTTACTATTTTGTCATAGAATGAGAGAAACTTTAGGAGAGATAGGTAAGGAATATGTTACATAATTTAGTATGTAACATAATATAAATATGTGTAGGATATAATCATTTGTACTCACTCACAAATAAACAAACAAAGAATTAGTTTGAAGTGCATTTGTTTTCTCTCATACTTATCTTATTAAATAATAGTGAGTCGCTTCCAACAACCTGGCATCAGAGCCACGTTAAAAGAAAATATAACATGGCAACAAAAAATAATGTAGTAGCATTTCAATATCCAAGGCTTACGAAAGAAAATTATGATAAATGGTCTCTAATAATGAAAACAGTTCTTGGAGCGCAAGGATTCTGGGAAAATGTTGAGAAAGGTTATACAGAACATGATGTTGCAGTCATGTTGAATCAAAGTCAAAAGGAAGCATCTCAAAATGAGAGAAAAAAGGATAAAAATGCACTTATGGTCATTCATCAAGGATTGGATGATGACATGTTTAAGAAAGTTGCAAATGCAACAAGTTCCAAACAAGCTTGGGATACTCTTCAAAAATTTTTTGAAGGAGTAAGTAGAGTGAAGAAGGTACGTCTTCAAAATTTAAGAGGAGAGTTTAAAAAACTTGAGATGTTGGATAAAAAATCCATCTCAGATTATTTTGGAAGAGTCTTGAACATTGTAAACCAAATGAAAAGGCTTGGTGAATCAATGCAAGATTGTCGCGTAGTTGAGAAAATACTGCATTCTGTTAATTCTGATTTCAACCACGTAGTAGTTGTTATTGAAGAGTTGAATAAGGACTTGGAATCTATGACGATTGATGAGTTAAGTGGGTCCCTCCAAGCCCATGAACAATGAATATTGAAGACAACAAAAATGGAAGATGATCAACAGGTGTTACAGGCAAAAATCTCTTTTAAAGGAGACACACGTGATAAACAAAAGTTTCAATCACGTGGAAGAGGCAATTATCGAGGACATGGTCGAGGAAATGGACGTGGTCAGGCTACCCAAGGAAGAGGGCGAGATGACCATAATTCACATCACTTTTATAGAGGCGAATCTTCTACCAAAAGTCGTGGACGAGGTAGTTGAGTGAATTATTTTCAAAGAGACAATAACAAAGTTAATGTTGAGTGTTACAATTGTGGAAAATATGGACATTATTCACGTGATTGTTCAATAAAAAATGTTCATGAAGAAACATATTTGATTGAGAATAAGGAAGATGAAGCAACCATGTTATTAGCTCTCAAAGTGGAGGATATGAGGGATGATAACTGTACATGGTATTTAGATAATGGAGCAAGCAACCACATGACGGGAGACAAAACAAATTTTTTTGATCTTGATACAACTGTGACCGGAAATGTTACTTTTGGTGATGGTTCAAAGGTATCAATCAAAGGAAAAGGTACCATTATGATGGAATTGAAAGATTCCAGTCATAAATTAATTCCAGATGTTTATTATATTCCTAATATGAGAAGTAATATCTTGAGTGTTGGACAACTTCTGGAGATTAATGGGTCCAAGATTAAAATGGAAGGACCTATGGCTTCGTGATAGAAACTCTAACCTTAAAGCCGTTGTTTCTATGATGAGAAATAGAATGTTCTTAATAAACCTTAAAACGGTTGGGCCAATGTGTTTTAAAACATGTGTTGAAGATCCTTCTTGGAGGTGGCATATGAGATTTGGTCACCTTAATTTCGAAGGACTAAGAGAATTAGAACATAAGAATATGGTGAAAGGATTACCCCGGATTGACCATCCTAATCAACTATGTGAAGCGTGTTTGTTGGGAAAGCATTCAAAAACGCCATTCCCGAAACAAGCGATTTCAAGAGCTACAAAACCACTTGAGTTGGTGCACTCAGATATATGTGGCCCGATCAATCCTACATCACTTGGTAAAAGTTCTTACTTTATTCTTTTCATTGATGATTATAGTAGGAAGACATGGGTGTATTTCTTGAAGAATAAATCAGAAGCTTTTGATACTTTTAAAAAGTTCAAAGTACTTGTTGAGAAAGATACTGGATATGACATCAAAGCTTTGACAACTAATAGAGGTGGTGAGTTTACTTCTAATGAATTCAATAAATATTGTGAAGAACATGGAATACGTCGACAACTCACGGTTCCAAGAACACCACAACAAAATTGTGTAGCAGAAAGAAAGAACATGACCATTCTTAACATGGCTAGATCCATGTTGAAAAATAAAAGAATGCCAAAGGAATTTTGGGCAGAAGCAGTTGCATGAGCAATTTACTTGTCAAATCGTTCCCCTACTAAAATTTTAAAGAATGTAACGCCTCAAGAAGCTTGGAGTGGAAGAAAGCCAAATGTATCCCATCTTCGAGTATTTGGATCTATTGCTTATGCACATATTCATAAGCAAGTACGAACCAAGTTTGATGATAGAAGTGTAAAATTATTGTTTATAGGCTATGATGAAAAGTCTAAGGGTTAGAAGTTATTTAATCCCAGTTCTAACAAGAAAGTAATTAGCAGAGATGTAGAATTTGATGAAGAGGGGACATAGGATTGGAATATTGAGCAACAAGAAGAAACTTATAACTTTCTTCCTTACTTCGATGAAGAAAATTCCGGTAACCAAGTTTTGGAGACACCTCCAACTAGTCTGCTGCGATCTCAGAACACACTATTATCTTCATCAAATTCATGTGGAGGATCTGCTAGTTAGAGTGAAGGACCAAAGAAATATAGAAGTCTATCTGAACTTTATGAAATAACGGAAAGGCTGGAAGATAATACTTCTTTATTTTTCTTGTTCGCTGATATCGAACCAATGAATTTTGATGAGGCAAATAGATATAAAGAATGGACTCAAGCAATGAATGAAGAAATAAAGGCCATTCATAAAAATGAAACATGGGAGTTGACAACACTACCTACAGGTAAGAAGGCAATTTGAGTTAAGTGGGTATTTAAGATCAAGAAGAATGCTAATGGTGATGTTGAAAGATACAAAGCAAGACTTGTGGCTAAAGATTACAAGCAAAAGAAAGTAATTGCTTATGAAGAGGTGTTTGCACCAATTGCTCGTTTAGAGACGGTGAGGTTGCTCATTTCAATAGCAGCACAATTTAAGTGGAAAATCCATCAAATGGATGTGAAATCAGCTTTTCTAAATGGATATTTAGAGGAAGAAGTCTACATCGAACAACCTGAAGGCTATATAGTGCTTCGACTAAAGAAGGCTCTATATGGGTTAAAGCAAGCACCAAGAGCATAGAATAGTCGTCTAGACAAATACTTGCAGGATAAGGGATTTTCAAGGCGCATTCATGAATATGCACTTTATGTGAAGAAACAGAATGATGATGTCTTCTACATCTGCATCTATGTGGATGATTTAATCTTCACTGGAAGTAGTACAAAAATGTGTGAAGATTTTAAGACAAGCATGGCACGTGAATTTGAAATGACTGATATGGGACTTATGTCCTACTATCTAGGTATTGAAGTTATACAAAATGTTGATGGTATCTTCATCTCGCAAGAAGGATATGCTAAAGAAGTGTTAAAGAAGTTCAATATGTTAAATGTGAACCCCGTTGGCACTCCTATGGAATGTGGGTTGAAACTATCAAAGAATGACATAGATGGAGAGAAAGTGAATCCAACTCTGTTCAAGAGTATGGTTGGAAGCTTGAGATATTTAACTTGTACTCGGCCGGACATATTGTTTGCAGTCGGGTTAGTTAGTCGCTTCATGAAGAATCCATCGGTTTCCCAACTTAAAGTTGCAAAGAGAATTCTTCGTTATTTGAAGGGCACAATAGACCATGGAATACTTTATTCTACTTCAGATTGTTTCAAACTGAAGGGATATTGTGATAGCGATTTTGCTGGAGATATTAACGATCGAAAAAGTACGACTGGTTTTGTGTTTCTGCTAGGAAATAATATTGTTTCCTGGAGTTCTAAGAAACAACCTATTGTTACTCTCTGCACATGTGAATCAGAATATATTGCTGCAACTTCTTGTGCGTGTCATTCAATATGGCTAAGAAGATTGTTGAAAGAACTTCAGCTGCCACAGATGGAACCAATTGAGTTGATGAGTGATAATAAATCAGCTCTTGCCTTAGCGAAAAATCATGTGTTTCATGATCGAAGCAAACACATCGACACAAGGTTCCACCTTATAAGGCAGTGCACGGAAACAAAGGAGATTGAATTGAAGTTCGTAAAGTAATTAGATCAACTTGCTTATATCTTTACGAAACATCTGAAGTTTGATGACTTCCAAAGAATGAAGCAGTTAATTGGGTTAGTACGAAAGTCAAGTTTAAGGGGGAGTGTTGAAAATAATTAAACTTGACAATTCTAATAATAGTAAGTTGATAATAAGCATTAAACATTATTACTATTTTGTCATAGAATGAGAGAAACTTTAAGAGAGAGAAGTAAGGAATATGTTACATAATTTAGTATGTAACATAATATAAATATGTGTAGGATATAATCATTTGTACTCACTCACAAATAAACAAATAAAGAATTAGTTTGAAGTGCATTTGTTTTCTCTCATACTTATCTTATTAAATAATAGTGAGTCGCTTCCAACAGTGATTGTATTAGGGAAAAGAAATTAATGAGGAGTTAGTGTCTTAGTGGGTTAAATCGGCAACGATAGAAGAATCCCTTTATTTAAAACGATCGACTCTTTCAACAGGCCAGGTGTTAGCGATTTCATTCCCATGCATTGTAGTCTGTAATTTTTTTACATAGAAAATTTCTGTTTTTTTTTTATATTCCTTGACACTTCTCTCTTACAAGTGAACTCTATCAGAATACCAGCCTACGACTTAGACATCCTTAAATTTATAAAATCGACAAGATAATAACTAAACACAAGAAGAATTCCCGTCCTACTGAAACATTTGACCCATTTTAAAATCGACCGATGAATATGACGTTCATTGACATTGTTGGTGCATATGTATAAGAATTTCTATGGCTTATAGGTCTCATGTATAAGAGTTTGTGCATTTGTGTTACAAGATGTAATATGGTACATGCATATATATATATATATTTTTTTTTTTGGAAGGAAAGTACATTAAATTAAACAAAGAAACAGGAGAATTCAATTACATCAAGGGGGCGGGTCGGGGAAAAGCGGCGTAAATGCCAAAATGAAATCTGAAATACAAAGTTCGGATAGAAAATATGGAGCGCAGTCCCACTCAAAGCAACCAATGGAAGGGCTAGAATCTAAAAGGGAGAAGCGGGCGATAGCGTCATCGACACGGTTAGCCGATCTCCTCTCAAAACCCAGTTTCAACTAGGGTGAATCCTGTAAAAGTGCCCTACACTCAAGAATAATGTTAGTACATGGGCCACAAGGGATATCATCCCGCAAGATAGAAGAAACAGCATCCAAGCAATCAGAAGCGATCAAAACCTTAAGACTAATAGACCGAGTAATCCCATCCCGAATGGCGAGAAGTTCGCAAAGGAACGGGTTAGAAGAAACCTGGTGGGAGGACCATCCCAAGACCCACAAACCAGTCCAATCTCTAGTGACACACCCCAAGCTAGCAAAGGAGGAGGAGAGAGATAAAGCCACGTCGACATTGGTTTTGAGCCAGTCACGAGGCGGGAGGGCCCAGCTAACAGGATAGCAAAAGGCATCAGAGGAGGTGGCAGGCAAGGCAGGGGTACGGTGATGGGCAGAGATCCAGGCTGAGGCGTGAGAAGAGACGGAGTCACAGAAAGAGCAAAGAGGCAAAGGAGTGTGCTCTGAAAAGATCATATCGTAGCGTCTAAGCCAGATGCACCAGATAAAGAAGGAGAAGCTGGTGTTCCAGTGGAGGCAGCTAGAGGTACAATTATCGAAAATCCAGCGTTTTAGGTTAGAGGTAAAGAAGGAATGATTGGACTCAAGACGGGCCCAGACACTAGAGGTAAAGCTACAGTCGCAAAGGGCATAGAGGGAGGACTCGGGTAGGGAGGGGTTGAGACAGAGGGTGCAGGACTGGCCGGGGAGGATATTTCTCGAAAGGAGGGAGGCTCTGTAGGGGAGCTTGTCCCACCAGATAAGCCAAAGGAAGACTTTGATTCTAGGGAAAGTAGGGAGGTCCAAAAGCCACATCATGTCCGTGGCAAAAGGAGCCAGGGGATAGAGAGTGATAGGCATCACTGATGGAGAACTTGCCTCTAAGGGCGAGAGAGGTGGTGAGGATGTCAGGGCGGGGAGTGGAGGGGATAGGGTGCGAGAGGATCTTGAGAATGATATCGTCCGAGGGGACAAAGTCTAGAGAATCCAGGGACCATCCTCCGTCAGAGATAATAGAGCTGACACTGGCCGTTGAAGAGGGGAGGGTAAGAGGGCCCGAGATGGTACTCCTCAGGGTGCCCAGGCCAAGCCAGTCATCATCCCAAAGACGGATGGAGGAGTCATCTCCAATGGACCAGGAAAGATGGTCTTTCAAAGTGGCCCACCCGATTCCAACATTTCTCCAAATGTGAGAGCCATAGGAGAAGAAACGAGGGGAGGGAGACATGTATTTACTATGGATAGCTTTGGCGCAGAAAGAAGATTTATTAAGAAGGAGTTTCCAACTTAGTTTGGTGGAAAGAGCGTCATTAAGTGGTTAAGAAGCTTTGATGCCGAGGCCACCCAAAGTCAGAGGAAGGGTGACGATGTCCCAGCTGGCAAGATGGAGTTTGTTAGTAGTTTCGCTTGCCCACAAAAAGCTCCTGGTGGTCTTGTCAATGTCATGGAGAATGGAGGAGGGGAGTCGAATGCATTGCATAGCATGATAAGGGATGGCATTAATGGTAGATTTGATAAGGCAAATTCGCCCAGCTCTAGAGAGATATCGGTATTTCCCACTAGCAAGCTTATCTTGGATGTTGTTGACAATAAAGATAAGGTCGGATCTTTTTGGTTTTTTCCCCATAAGGGCGAACCCTAAGTAGGTACTAAGGTTACTAGTTCTTTTGATGCCAAGGGCGTTTTTAAAGAGCTTTATCTCAGGGAGGGGGGTGTTCTTAGAAAAGATTATCTTGCTTTTGAGACAATTTATCTTCTGGCCAGAGTTAGAACAGAACGAAAGGATAGTATCTTGGAGGGCACAAAGGTTTCTGTCTGAAGTTCTCCCAAACACAAGGGTGTCATCAGCGAAGAGGAGGTGGGAAAAAGAGGCGCCACCTTTCCCAAGGGGGAAGGGGTTCCACTCGTTGTCACAGCAGGATTGATGAATAAGATTAGAAAGAGCTTCCAAACGAATGATGAAAAGGTAGGGAGAAAGGGGGTCTCCCTGTCTGATTCCCCGGGAGGGAAAGAAACTGCCAAGAGAGGCGTCATTAAGGTTAACATGGGCAGAGGAGGAGGAGATACAGCTCATAATGAGCGCAATGGTATCGGAATCAATGTTGACAGAAAGAAGGCAAGTTCTGATGAAGTCCCACTCGAGCCTATCAAAGGCCTTTTCAAGATCGAGTTTGAGAGCGAAGCAGCCTAGACTGCTCTTGGAGGAGTGTATCGAGTGGAGAATCTCCGAGGCGATAATGTAGTTGGTGTCAGTTCCTCTTCCGGGGATAGAGCTGCCTTGATTAGGGGAGATGATTTTATGCATATGTGGCTTGAGGCGGTTGACAATGATTTTGGTGACGATTTTGTAGGTAGTGTTACAGAGACTAATGGGGCGAAAGTTGGAGATGGTTTGGGGGGAGAGAACTTTTGGAATGAGAAAAATGGAGGTTCTGTTAATAGTAGCCGGGACAAGTTTGGTGAGAAAGATGCGTTGGATAAATAGAGTGATGTCAGACTTGATAATATGCCAGCATCTTTTGTAAAAGCCAGCATGAAACCCGTCAGGGCACGGGGTTTTGTTGGAGCCGAGGGAAAAAGGGCAAGGCGAATCTCATCGATATAAGGAATCGAGAAGGAAGTGATAGGACAAGGGTTCGGGTGAGGGTAGACGGGGGGGAGATGATGAACACGGTCTTTGCTGGTGGTGTAGAGGGTAGTGAAGAATTTGGTGATGTGGGAGTTAAGGGCGGCATGTCCCATGATAACCAAGCCAACCTCATTGGTCAAGGAGAGGATACGGTTAAAGCTCCTGCGGAGGGTGACGGATTTCTGGAAAAAGGAGGTATTACGGTCCCCATCAGTGAGCCAGTTAAGGTGGGATTTGTCCTTCCAGTAATGGTACTCAAAGTCAAGGACACGGTCAAGGTCCCGGATGAGGGAGTCATTGAGGTTAAGAAGAAAGTCGGAATTAGGGTGGGTGCATAGTTCTTTCTGGACTCCAAGCAAACGGGAGTTAAGCACCCTTTTCTTTTTAGGAAGGGTGCCAAAGGTCAAGGCCGCCCAGTGAGTCAACGTGAGGCTAAGATTATAGAGTTTGGTAGGGACACTCTTGTCAAGGAGGGCCAAGTAAGGGAGACAAGGGAGAGGAAGGAAGGGTCGCACATCCAATAATTCTCAAACTTAAAGGATCTATCCAAAGGGGGAGGGGGTGAGGGAGGCATTAATGATGATGGGACAGTGGTCCAAGGACAGCCTAGTCAAGTGGAGGTTATGGGAGTTGGGGTGCTGGTCAAGCCACGACTGGTTGACCCAAACCCGGTCAAGCCGTTCGAGGATGGGGTTAATACGACGCCTATTGGTCCAGGTGAACTTCGGTCCAAAGAACCCGATGTCAATAAGGTTACAAGAGTCCATAGTGGAATTAAAGAGATTGACTCTATTGAGTTTTACGCCGCGACCCCCAAGCTTATCTGAACTATAGCAAATTTCATTAAAGTCCCCCATACACACCTAAGGGAGATTAACAGAGGCAGAGGTTCATAAGATCAGTCCAGAGAATGCGTCTCAGTCTGAACTTAGGACTAGCATAAACAGCAGTAAGTAAAAAATTAAAGTTGGTCGAGGGTACCTGAACCACCACGTTAATGGACTGCTCGCCTTTGTTGATGAGCGTAACTGCAGCCTTCTCACCGTTCCAGAGAATGATGATACCGCCCGCAAATCCCACCGGGTCCAACACCTCAACAGAATCAAAAGGAAGCCTACGCACGATGGACAAGGAGTTGGGTGAGCTCACTCTATTTTCAGAAAGGATCACAATGGAGGGCTTATGGGCGTTGATAAGGTAAGATAAGTGGGTGCGGAAGGAAGGTCTAGTAATACCGCGGCAATTCCAATAGAGGATATTCATACTGTCAGAGTGGGGGGGAGTTAGTTAGCTCATCTAGGGCTCTCGGCCTGTCATCTTCCTCTAGCGTGTTTGGCCCGCGGCTTGGGTGTGCACAGAGTGGATGAGGACTGGTCCCGGATAGAGTCAGGGAGAGTTCTCTGTAGTCCAGAATTGGGACTCGCTCCCAACTGATTTGTATGTTCAAATTCAGCAACGAAGTTAGTGTTCTGATGTTCACTATCGAATTTGAGAAGCTTTATACAAGTACTTTCTTGGATGTTGAGCTCAATAAATAAACCCTCCTTAATCTAGGCAAGATGGGAATAGGGTCCATCAGGAACTGAAGTTCGGGTGGGACAGTAAAGATGGATGGAGGGAGTGTCATTCTCTGAGAAACCACTTCAGGAAGCATAGGAGCACCGGTGGCAGAGCAGAGAGGTCGGAGATGTCCGGGAGGTGAGCGGGCTCTAGGCAACCCGAGAGTAGGCGGGTATTCATGCGGGAAATGTTTGGGCAGACTAGCGGGGGTTTGTACGGATTTGCAAGGATGGCTCGAAGACTGGGTACGGTTACTTGAGGCGAGATGAGGCGACGTTCTAGGGTGAATGTTGTTTCGTTTATGGGGGCGTCTGGAAGAGTGAGAGGTGGGGGTTGGTAAAATTCCGCGGGGGTTTCATCTTGGTGGTAGAGAGTTAAGGTTAGTGGGGTCCGGGTCAGGGTGGAGAATGGAAGAGCAGTGTTGGTGGGAGATAGGAGGAAGGGATGAGCAGCTTTAGGAGTATCATTCTTTTCTGGGGGTGAGTCAGTTCTGATTCTGGGTTCAAAGGTGGTTGGGAGAATGATGGGAGTGACGTCATTTAGGAGGGGGATTGAGATTTGGGAGGGTGGTCTGTTTTGTGTTTTTGTGAGGAGAGAGGAGAACCGTGGGTATGAAAACGAGTGGTGAGGGAAGGGGATAAGGGGAGGTAAACTAAAAAAATGGTCAAGGTTAAAGTTAATTTTTGAAGGGGGGGGGGGGTGGGACAGGGTTCGGGGCACAGAGTAACACAAGAAGGTGTAAAGGGGGTTTTTTTAGTCACAGCAGGAAAATTAGAAGGGGGGAAAGTATGCTTATAAGTTTCCTTAAAAGGGATCATGGTCCAAGAGTCAGAGCAGGACTAGGAGGAATCTTTTTTCTCTTTGCTAGTAGTGTCAGCGGAAGGTTTGTGTTTTGGTACATGCATATTTGCATATTGATTAAACCACAAACCGTACTATATATATTTATCTTCTTCATTTCATCATTTACCATTTGCTTTTATTTGCTTTAAGCAAGTCGAGATTTCATCTTAATCGATCCAACAATCAGCATTATAAGTAGCTACTTTAACTTAGGACTGATATTATCCGTTTTACTTCTTAAACGGATCGTAGTACCAACACATATTAATAGTAGAGCTATCTTCTGCAAGTTCCCTAAACAGCTTGTCTTACCAAACGGTATATATTTCTCATTTTAATTATATAATAATATTTGTGAAAATAGAAAATTGAACAAATCTTGTTAGATTATAAAACTGATTTTGGGACTCCAACCATCAGCTTAAACTTTTGGTTGAAATGGTTTCTTGACATGGCAATGGAGCCAATATGACCAAAAGGTCACGCTGTTTGAATCTCACCAACCCTCAATTCTAAAGTGAAATATAAGCACTAGGTATGGGGAGGCCTATAGTTGCATCCACACACTTCAAGTCCAAATGGCATATATTCGTGTGAGGAGGCATGTTCGAGTATAAAACCGATCTTGCGACTCCAACTATCAGCTTAAGATTTTGGTTGAAATGATTTATTGACAAATCTATTAAAAAAATGAATCTCTCTAATTCTCTTTTGGGTTATAAAAAAAAGGATCCTAACCTGGTCCATTGAGGCATTGACCCTTGAAGGCATTGATAACATACAGAGGTGACCAAATTAAACATATTATTAGAGCACTACAAGGATAAGAGCACACCTACTAAGTACTAATGAAACCTATAGGCATAGGCCTATATAGGGACTATAGCTACTCCCACAATCATATGAAACTATTTTTATTATATGACAAATAAAAAAGTAAAGAGAAAGAATAATACGTACATGTGCACTTAAGCACTTGTGGAGATGCAGCTATTTATATGGAAGGAATCGAATAAAAGTTGTTATGTTTGTCGAATGATCCATAATAACTTATGTCAGCTTAAGCAAATCAATAGAAAGCTACGTAGGGCATTATATACTATTCCTTTGTCTTTAAGGCCGTTTTTTCGCGTAATAGCGACTTCTCGTTTCGGTCTATGGGCAGTCGTGCTCTCTTTACTGTCCTTTATTTGCCTCTCTTCGCCGTCATACGACAACATATTATTCTATTCTTCAAGATCATAACCTAAACGGGTGGGACTTGGGAGTAAAGCATGTGCGATGTGTCCACGTGCACATTTTTTATATTTTTTAACACAAATTCTCATTGATGGCAGCCATATTTGGTCTTCAGCTAAAGACGGGCCAAATGTCGCCATTTTAACTACAAAATGTTACCATTTTAATGACAAACTATTATAGCTTTAAAAATTATTTACCTTAAAATGGTTACATTTTCATCTTAAATGGGTGACATTTTGCCCGTCTTCAGCTGAAGACCAAATATGTCTGCCATCAGCAAGACTTGCTGATTTTTTAATAAACTAGAGCGGTTATCGTAAATAACCTTAATTAGTGACTTAGTTATGTACTTTTGTGTGTTCCGATCTGATACGACTCATTTAGTCGTAATTAATTGAGGATAATTAGTATGTTTTTGACAGTTAGAAGTGGTGTTATTGTTGAGAATACTGTGTTTGTTCTCAGTTGGATCAGTTGAGCTTCATGCTTCAGAAGGTTCTGGATATCTGCTCCACATCAGCTCTGACTAAGCATTGGGAGTCTGTTATCATAACCGACTGGAATTAGTTTGTTACAAAGTTTGTTACAGATATTTCCTTACATAGAGTTTGTTATAGATATTTTTACACATTCAGATTTGTACATAAATAGCATACTGTACAACATTGTAACTTAAGCTTTTGATCAATGAAAATTAGAACATTATTTACCTTTGTTGTTCATCAATTTTTCTGATCAATAGTTTACATTTCATCACAAAACTACAATTCAACATGGTATCTTCGTCACTAGATCCTGATTAGATGCTTAATTCATCTACCCTTTTCACAATTTTTCATCAAATTCGCTTGTTTACAGTTTTGTTTCCATCATTCTTCTATTAATTCGCCTAAATTTCGGCATTTTCATCAACATTGAGCTTCCGCTGATTTTTCTCTGTCAACAATGGCGCCAACTACATCTTCGTCTGTTTACAAGGATCCGCTTCATCTTACTACTGGTGATCAAAGTCTTTTGCAGTTACTTCTGCAAGTTTTCACTGGTAAAGGTTTTCTGCATTGGTCACGTAATTTGCGCATTGCCTTGATTTCCAAGAATAAGCTTGGTTTTGTCAATGGTACTTTTCCTCAACCACCTGACACTGATGCTCGTCATCATGATTGGATTCGCATCGATTATCTTTGTTATGCTACGGATTCAGATTCTCTTTAGTCAAGACATTGCTAAGAGTTTCTCCTATGTTACTTCCGATGCTTGATTTATGGGAGGAGTTGAATGAGCGTTTCAATCACGGTCAAATGCTCCTTTTCTTTATCGCTACGTCATGATGTTGCTCGATTAAGGAGTTGATCTTTCAGAAAGGAATACTACGCAAAGCTTCGCTCGGGGTGGGAGGACATCGGGTCTCTAGATCCCCCGCTCGAATGTGATTGTGGTGCCATATCCACATGTACATGCAATATCCTCAAGAAGATTGTTCAGAGAGAAAACACACATCACATTCTGGATTTTCTTATGGGATTACATAAGAAGTATGATTCAATTCGCAATCAAATTCTTGCACTTGATCCTCTTCCTAATATTAATCAAGTGTATGCCAAAATACATCAAGTCAAGTACAAATTTCAGATTACATCTCCGACATCTTGTCATGAATACTGATAGCATTGCTTTGGCTGCTAATCAGACTTATGCTAAGAATGTTTGGCGGCGTGACAATAAGAAAGTCAGGTATGATAAATCAGATGACCAACCTGAAGTTCCTGACAAGCCAGTTTATTACTGCACACGCTGCAAGAAGCACAGTCACACCTTGGAGTATTGCTGGGTCCATATGCGAGAGCAGGCTAAGAAAAATGCTACTCAACAGCAGACTGTTCCAACAAATCCTGGTCTAGGGACAAAGTTTGCAGGGAATGTTGAGGAAGTACCCGGGTATGAGCTTGACACTCCTTTGGATGATCAGGCACCTCCAGTGATCAATGATGCTCTTGTTCAAGCTATTTCTAAGGAAGTCTTCAAGCTCCAATGTCAGAACACTGCTAGTACCAGTGCTTCTTCTCCTGCTTCAGGTACTCTTCTTGCTGCTAGTGCACATGTTCAACATAATACCTTAGTAGATACTACTTGGATCATTGATTCTGGTGCCTCTGACCATATGACATACAAGCTGTCCAATTGGCATCATGTTCAACACCTAGTTAAACCTTTGACAGTCACTTTACCTGATGGACAGGTTAAAACTGTTCAATGCATTGGTGATGTTCAACTATCTGATAAACTGATCTTGCATAATGTGCTCTACCTTCCTGATTTTAGGCACAATTTGCTTTCACTAGGAAAATTGTTGGACATACCTAGTCTATGTGCTAACTTTCATCCACATGAATGTTTTATTCAGGACCGTATCACTAAAGAGATTCTTTGCTCAGGCCTGAAGTTTGCTGGCATTTATCATCTTCATAGCATACCTAAGACTCCTAAGAATAAGTGTATTTCTTCACTATCTAGCAATGTTCTTCTGTCTAATCATGTGACCTCTAATGATGTGTATCTACTTCATGCCAGACTTGGACATAGTGCTTTATCTACTATGCGACATGTAAAGTGTTTGAATAATACAAATTTTAATCTCAATAATTTTCATTTTGACACATGTTTGATGGCCAAACATCATAAGAGTCCTTTTCCTCTTCGTAATTCTGTCACCCATGCTCCTTTTGACCTAATTCATGTTGATTTATGGGGTGGGTATAAGGTGTTGGCATTGAATGGTGCCTCTTATTTTTTAACCATAGTCGATGACTATAGCAGAGTCACTTGGACTATGTTACTTAAGCATAAAGATTTAGTCTGTCAAACTATGAGCCATTTCATAGCTTATGTCAAGACACAGTTCAATACTACCATAAAAGTTCTTAGATCAGATAGTGGTACTGAAATCCTTCAACAAGCATGTGCCAAGCTCTTTGCTGATCATGGGATTATACATCAGACCTCCATCCCTGGGAACCCACAGCAGAATGGACGGGTTGAGAGGAAGCATAGGCACCTTTTGGAGGTGGCTAGGGCTCTTAGACATCAGTCTGGGTTACCCAAGAAGTTCTGGGGAGACATGATTCTAGCAGCTACTCATATCATCAATCTTTTGCCTACTTCTATATTTCAGTGGCATACCCCTCATGAATGTCTTTTTGGTACCCCTGCTGACTATACCCATTTGAAGGTAATTGGTTGTCTCTGCTATGCTGCTAGACATGATGGGGATAAATTTGAGGATAGAGCTACTAGATGTATCTTTCTTGGTTATCCATGGGCAAGAAAGGGTATAGATTGTATACCTTGGATAGTCATAAGGTGATTTACAGTAGGGATGTTGTTTTCAGAGAAAGTATTTTTCCTTATCTACAAACTAACACCTTGCATCAAAGACAAATCCATTTTCCTAATCTTCAAAATTTGTCCAATTTGGAACCTGATCCAACTACTACTGGCCATACTTCTGATAACAATACAAATCAAATTCATACAAATCCTACTACAGATACTAACACTGGTAATAATACTAGTCCACATATTAATTCAGACAGTGCTTCAATTTCTGACACTGCCACCATAAGAAAATCAACCAGAGCAAGACAATTGTCTACAAGGTTGAATGATTTTGTGTGCAAAGACTTGCCTCCATCAATCACATCACCTACTGCTTTTACTGCTACTCTTAATTTGGCTGGATACTCTCAGCACTACCAGATAGCTTGCTGTAATGTGTTTCAACATTATGAACCCTCTACATATCATCAGGCCAAAGACAATCCTTACTGGCAGGATGCAATGAATAAAGAAATTACTGCTTTGGAACAGAATCAAACTTGGGAACTGACTTCCTTGCCATCTGGTAAAAGGGCTATAGGTGCTAAGTGGGTTTATAAGATCAAATTAAATCCAGATGGGTCAATTGAATGGTACAAAGCTAGATTGGTGGCTAAAGGTTATAGCCAGATTGAGGGCAAGGATTATAAGCACAAATTTAGTCCAGTGGCTAAGTTCACTACTGTTAGATGCATCATTGCTATTGCTGCTGCCAGAGCCTGGCCATTGCATGAGCTTGACATCAATAACGCCTTCCTCCATGGTTTCTTAGAGGAAGAAGTTTACATGAAGAAACCCGAGGGTTATACTAAAGGTCATCCAGATGATGTTTGCTTGTTAAAAAGATCTTTGTATGGTCTTAAACAAGCTTCAGGACAGTGGAATGTTGAACTGTCAAAATTTCTCCTAAAACATGGCTATATTCAAGCCAAATCTGACTATTCTATGTTCACCAAAGGGGCAGTCTATTGAATCCTTTGTGGTCATCATTGTTTATGTGGACGACCTATTAATCATAGGAAGTGATCAGCTAGAGATTCAAGCAATAAAAGATTTGCTTCACCAGGCCTTTACAATCAAAGATTTTGGTCAGCTAAGGTATTTCCTTGGAATTGAGGTTGCCAGATCTGAATCAGGCATCTTATTAAACCAGAGAAAGTATATAGTTGACATTCTTAAGGATTATGACATGATGAATGCTAAGACTGCTAAGTTTCCTCTTCCTACTGGTCTCAAGCTCTCAGTAAAATGAAGGGCAATTGCTTGAGAAACCAGAGTTTTATCGTAGGCTGATAGGCAGACTGTTGTACCTTATTTTGACCAGGCCTGACATCAGCTATAGTGTCCAACAACTGAGTCAGTTTCTGGGTACACCACGCCAGCCACATCTCAATGCAGCTTTGCATCTTATTCGTTATTTGAAAGGCACAATACATTTTGGCTTGTTTTATTCAGCACAAAATGATCTAACCCTGCATAGTTATTGTGATGCTGATTGGAGATCTTGTGTCTATACTGGAAGGTCTCTCACAGGGTATTGTGTTTTCTTGGGCAAATCTCTCATCTCATGGAAAACTAAAAAACAAGCAACTGTAAGTAAATCTTCAGCAGAATCCGATACGAGTACGAAGAGTCGATCCAAAGGTGAAATTGTTTGGATTAATGAACTTCTCAAGGAGTTTCTTATACAGGTTCCCACGCCTATTACTTTGTCTTTGTGATAACAAGTCAGCCCAACAAATTGCTGAAAATCCAGTATTTCATGAGAGGACTAAACACATCAGATTGGATTGTCATTACATTCGAAAACAAATTACATCCGGTTTACTCAAAACATCCTATGTGTCTACTTCACAGCAGTTGGCTGATGTGCTTACAAAAGCTCTTGGAGAACTTCAGCATCATTATCTCATTACCAAGTTGGGTCTTGTGGACGCTCCACCTGATTCCAACTTGAAGAGGGGCTGTTGAGAATACTGTGTTTGTTCTCAGTTGGATCAGTTGAGCTTCATGCTTCAGAAGGTTCTGGATATCTGCTCCACATCAGATCTGACTAAGCATTGGGAGTCTGTTATCATAACCGACTGGAATTAGTTTGTTACAAAGTTTGTTACAGATATTTCCTTACATAGAGTTTGTTACAGATATTTTTACACATTCAGATTTGTATATAAATAGCATACTGTACAACATTGTAACTTAAGCTTTTGATCAATGAAAATCAGAACATTATTTACCTTTGTTGTTCATCAATTTTTCTGATCAATAGTTTACATTTCATCACAAAACTACAATTCAACAGTTATGGAGCTTAATTGCAGGTTACTTGTTCGTGAGTTTTGATTAGCTATTGGGTCGGTTTAGCATGTTTGAGACGGAGTCCAAGTCCGAGGATAGGTGGGCCCAACGACGTATGAAGATGTCGTGAGATATGTGCGCAAATATTGGTCATATGTCGCACTCATAAGGTGCGCATATGACAAACAGGTAGACGGCAAAAACAAGATTCATGACCTGCATGCGACGTGCACGCGACTGACATTCGTGCTGCTTACTCCTTTGTCACACAGTTTGGTTTTATGAGACTCGTGTTTAATGTTTTATTTTACTCGGTTTGTTCCAAGACTCGCTTTGACTTTTTATTAGTTGACTTTGTTTAGAGAGTACTTAAGATTTTTTTTCAGTTTTATGGAGATGGATGCAATTTTCTTAGAAAACCTAATTACGTTTAAAAATAACTATTATGCAAGGCTAATTCTCTCTTACTTGACTCAACTAGTTGAAACTCCGGTAATTTCTTGTGAGATTATTAATCTTTTGCTTAATCATGAGTATTGTTTAGTTCCTTGTTTTAATATTAGTTTTGATATTCATCTTGATTAGGTGTACGACTAATTAGGGTTTATATTAATTCATATGCTAGATTCGATTAAATGCTCAGTTTGCTATATTAATCTTATCGCGGTAGCAATTGTGATTAAGTTATCGTACTCAGTTTGTCGTAATTTATTCATAAAAAGGATTAAACTTGTGATTTGAATATCGACAGCGTTGTTGGTATTAGTTATTTCTATTACTTTTTCTCTATTGATTGAATGCTTTTAGTTACTTGAACTTGAATTGAATGATTTGGGTTAGTAACAGAAAGGGTGATTAAAGGCAACCGATTTGACTTTCTTCACTAAAATTAGATGAGAAATTGATATTTAATAAAATTGAACTTTATTAGATATTGTAATAGATTGCTCAAGATTGACAATTGTTTATAGTCGATGATCGAGTCATTACTTGGTAGTGAATATGAATTTGAGTCAAGATTCTTCTCCATATTTGATTACTTATAATTCTATTTATTTATTCTCATTTCATTATTAGTTTAATCTTTAAACCAAACTAAATCCCCCCTTTAGACAGTTAATACGATTCTTAATTTAGTTAAGGATCGCTTTTTCCTACACTTTATTTACTTTTACAATTCATCCAATTCCTTGTGGTTCGGCCCTTATTTCTGCTTTACTACTTGTTTAGTATCAAGGATTTAAGTGATATAAATTGTTAATTTGAGGCATACGACTTTAGCCTGTCAAATTTTGGCGCCGTTGCCGTGGAATTGGCATTAATTGTTTTTGTGTTTAGCGCAGGTTTATGCATAATACTCGTTTTGCTAACTTGAACCTCGAGCCTTTCGATCAAGAGATTGAGAATACTCTTTTCAGGTTACGTAAAAACAAGAAAGGTGCAATAGTGGCTATTCCTGAAGGCGGCGACTTTGACGATCTACATTCAGAATCTGACATTTCTGAATATTCTGAAGAATCCGAAGAGTCTTTAAACATGGCTGGTAATATTAAAGAACTTACTGCACCCGGTCTCACCCAACAACCTCTTTTTATTACATACCCTCCGTTGGGTAAGAATGGAACTTTTAAGTTGAAGTCAGGGTTGATTCATCAATTGCCCACTTTCAACGGTCTAAGTGGAGAGGATCCCAATAAGCATTTGTCGGATTTCCATATTGTTTGCTCAAGCATGAAGCCGGCTACAGTTACTAATGAACAACTTAAATTGAGTTCCTTTCCATTCTCTCTTACGGATGCTGCACGAGATTGGTTATATTACTTGCCACCTGCAAGTATTTATACATAGGTAAAGAGGAAGAAAGCATTCCTTGAAAAGTATTTTCCTGCTTCCCGAGCTTCCCAATTGAAGAAACAGATTATTAATACGGAACAGAGGGATTGTGAGCCTATGTATGAGTACTTGGAACGCTTGAAGAAGTTATGTGCTACATGTCCCTATTATGGATATACCGCTCAAGACCTTGTCATGTACTTTTGTGGAGGTCTTTGCATGGAAGATGCTCGTACTGTGTCTGCCGCATGTGGTGGAAATATTGTGAACAAAAGACCGTCTGAGGCTTGGACGATCATTGGTAAGTTGGCTGAGAGCTCCCGGAATTTTTCTAGAAAATATGTAAAGCGCGGAGTCAATTCGGTGGGTTCATCTTCTTCATCCTCTTCCAATCTTGAAGAGAAAGTTGATACTTTGACAAGTCTTTTCAAGGATATGATATCAGCGCAAAGGATGGCAATGGTTTGTGGAATCTGTTCCGATGGACATCCTAGTGAGCACTGTCCACTCATGCAAGAAGGTTCTCAAGAAGAGGTGAATGGGGTATAGGAGAGTATACCTTAAAATAAGTGGGATCCTTACTCTAACACTTTCAATCCCGGGTGGAAAGCGCATCCAAATTTTCGTTGGGGCGATTCTCAAAACACCCAACAGTTTGGACAAGGTGGTCAATCCGGTCAACCTAAGAATTAGTTTATACCTCAACCACAAGTTCAAAATTTACCTCCAACTCAACCTCCTCCAAGAAGGTTCTCAAGAGTGCTATCTTGCACGATGAATAGGAGATTGTGGATGAGAAAGGTGAGAGTGCAACTCCAGAACCTGTGACAGAAGCATCGGTTACTGCTAAACCGGTATTGGAGGCGGATCTCCCATTTCCTAATTCTTTAAAGTCCACAAGACGGATTGAGAATGACAAGGATATTTATGAGTGTGGACACGGCCCACCTGCGAGCCCACATCGATCTGTGGATGCACATCAGTCTTTTTGAAAGCCACGCTCGGCGGCGTAAAAATGCTTTCGACCGGATCGTTTTAGATCGGTCGGTTTCGTCTCGGTAAGGGTCTCGAAACGATTAGAGATGTTCGGAGTCGCCACCAAGCATTTGTGGGATGCCTGGAACCCGTTCGAAATCCACTTTATATCTCGGTCAAATCGAAGCACAAAGCAGCGTTTGACATAGGTACTAAAGATAAGGAAATCGTCCCTCTTTAGCATCCTATATCTAGAATGACTCTCGTACGCCCTGGATAAGGTCGTCCACTATCCAAAATTTCTGAGTAAGAGGTGAAGGTACGTATTGGGAAGCCCTTTAATCAGACACCCAGTCCCGTCCGCGTTTAGCGGCCTCTACTGATCGATCTTGGTTGGTTGAATGCAAAAGTTGATAAAACGGTTTAAATGCATGAATGCGCAACCAATGATTTAAACCTAATATGTGAGAGCTTTCTAAGTCAGTTGATTTAATCCAAGTATCAAGTATAACATGTCTAGTTGGATTAATGATTGATTTGCATGCAAGACGGAAATTAAACATCCATTTACCAGTATTAGGTTTAGGGTGCATAACATGATCCATTTGTCTTAGTAAGGTATTTCGCAAATATGTTTTTGAATAGTCATCTAATCCGTCCTATATCCGGGTTAACCGGAGTCGGGATTGTCCTAGACTAATGCTGGAAGGGAACAGGCCTTGTACCAGACGGCTATATGAGGCGCGAGCCAGCCAGCGATACAAGGGGCCTCCCTCTGGTTTTGAAAGTCAGAAATGGAGAGCCTGTTTAGGCGCGGGTTAGCCCACGGTTAATGTGCCATGTTCTGACCTTTTAGAAAATGTTATAAAATGTGTTGAAAATGGGTATTTGAACCCAGTTTGATTTGAAGGGGTCGTTTAGACCGCATTTGTTGATTTGAAGAACTAGACTCGAATAATCATCATTATTTTGATAATATTCGGTGTCGGGTTCGATTTGACAAACTTGACATGAATAGTTTTGAAAATGATTATGGACTAATTGTCTTAAGTCCATTTGAATGTAATTAGTCGATACTCATCATCGTACCCGGGTTAAAATCCGGCATGGTATGTAGAACCAAGGATGACTTTGTGTTGGGGACTAATATGTTTGTTTGAAAATGTAAAGAAATGAAATAAAAGGCTTTAAAATACCTTTTAAATGTCATTAACCAAATATTATCACCGAAACACGGATTTAACCGTCATAGTATGAGGAACCAAGGGTAAAAAATGTTTTATGGTTAAAACAAGTGGAATAAAATAAAAAGGGTTCGAAAATACTTGAAATGGTGAAAACCGATTACAAATATGAAGATGGATTAAAGGGAAATGACGAAAACAAACACGGTTGATCTCTGGTCTGAGTACCCCATTTAGGCGCGGGCCAGTTGGCGACCTAAGGGGCTTCTGCCGCAGACCAAAAATCAGTTTTGGCTCGTTTTTTCCATGTTTTGGTTCATATTATGCATGTTTTAGCATGTTATAGTCATGAAACAAATGAAAACATAATAAAAGAGGATTTTTACACCCTCATACTTATATGTTTGGTTATGGCGAGTGACCGACGTAAGTGTAACAACTCGTTTGATCGGAAAAGACTCGGTTTAAAACCGTTTTGGTAAGTAAAAAAGAGTGTTTTAATGTTAGTGATGGTGTAGTGGTCGAAATGGTCGGTCAAGTGATTTAATGCACGATGACGGTACCAAACAATGTGTAAGGCTCGTGTTTACGATCGGTAGGTCGTAAATACGCGTCGGGTTGTGACTTAAGAAGTCGAGTCGATAATTTTAAGGGAGAAAAGGGGGGCGGACACTCGCGTAACTCTCAAATGGGTGGCATTTGAGGGGTATTTATAGGAGAATGAGTGGTTGTGTGAGTTTTGAGCGACGTTGCCACCTGGGCTGCTCAAAGAGGCGTGAGCCACGTCGCGGTTCTTCGAGTTGTGCTGTCACTTTCACAACAAACGCAATCATGGTTTGTTCTATCCTAGGTTTTGTAGTCACATGTTTGGCACTTGAGCAACATGAATCCGGGAAAACTTAAGGTAGAAGGTTTGAAATGTTTTGTTTTTGGTGGCTGACTCGGTTTGACTCGTTGTTGGAGTTGGGATTTGAATTTTTGAGTCTGTTTTTGGTCCGGTGTAGGTTTTGACTCTAGTTAGTGTTATTGCGACCCCGTCGTCGTACATTAAACACTCCAGGTATTTTTGAAATGTTTTGAAATGTTTTATTTTCGAAATCGTTTTAAGTTTTTCGACGTAAAGTTGTACACAAACTGTCGATCAAACGCCGCGATTACAAAACATGTTGTAGTCTGATAATCATCGGGTGTTTGTTGGAGTCTCAGCCGATACTGGGTCTCTACAGAGCCCCCACTTTGACCGAGGCTTGGACAAGGCGAAAGTCAAAGTAAAGCCCCCAGGTCAATCGAAGATTACAACCTGGAGACCCAAGCGACGTCGATGCGGCTCGAAAGGATTCGGGCCAAGGACCTGCCGTCGGGAAGCGCGACGTCAAGGCGACTCGAGGGTACGAGTCAAGGACCTGTCGTCGGGAACAGTTTAGAGTCTGTCTACTGGCCGTGCGGGTCGTTTAAAGTCCGTTAGACTACGTACAAAGGCTCGCCAGCCATAAGAAGAAGTCATACCTGAGGCGTCTTCGGATATGTCCTTGAATGTTTGCGGACAAAGGCTCGCCAGCCAATGGTATGGAAATGTACCTGAGGCATCTTCGGGATCTGCCCTTGAAAGGTTGCGGACAAAGGCTCGCCAGCCAATGTAAGAAAATGTACCCGAGGCATCTTCGAGATCTATCCTTGAATGTTTGCGGACAAAGGCTCGCCAGCCAATGGTAAGGAAATGTACCCGAGGCATCTTCAGGATCTGCCCTTGAAAGGTTGCGGACAAAGGCTCGCCAGCCAATGATAACCGATCAATGGATCAAGGGAATAGCCGCGTCAAAAGGGCTTGTCTTGAAAGTAGCGAACTCGTGATGCCGCCGTGAATTTGAATGAGAATAGCCGTGTCAAAAGGGATTATCTTGAAAGTGGCGAACTCATGATGCCACTTGGGAAATAGCGAATTTGAATTTTCACTATCACTGTTTTTGAAATGAGCGGGTTCCGCGAGGAAGCCCCCTGCTGGTATTTCAAGGAATAGTGAATTTGGAATTTTCACTATTAATTGATGTGACGGTTTATGTGCCGCCGTTGACATTTGATGGAAATAGTGAATTTGGAATCTTCACTATTGATTGAAGTGACGGTTTATGTGCCGCCGTTGACATGTGTGGAAATAGTGAATTTGGAATCTTCACTATTATTTCTGAAATTGAAAGAAAATAGTGAATTTGATTTCACTATTATTTTTGAAGTTGGCGGTTTTGATTGCTGTTTGCTTGAAAATAGCGATTTTAAATTTTCACTATTTGATTGGAGTGACGGTTTATGTGCCGTTGTTTAAAGCCTCTGAAAATAGTGAATTTGAATTTCCACTATTTATTTTTGTTTTTGAGAAATGACGATCTTTAATATCGTCAAATGAAAATTCGAAGTTTGTTATGTGGAAATTGGGCTAAAGCCCAAAACTCGCTGAAAAGGCAAGGGACGCCTGATTGAGGCGCGAGCCACCTGGCGAGCCAAAGGGGCTTCCCTTTTTCTGTAAAAAGACGCGAGTTCAGGCTGCAACTCATTCATCATTCCGCCTTCTTCATTTTTGACACAAAACCCGCGAAAATTGCCATTGAAGGACCTTCACTAGCTTCCACTCTCGCCATTATCAACAATGTCATCTCAAGGTAAGTATTTCCTCTTGAATCCATTCAAATTTGTTGATCTTTAGCTTGATTGAATTAGGGCGGATTTTACCCAAAAAAATCGAATTGGGCGTTTCTTATTGAGCCCATTTCGAGTGAAATTGATGCTTACATTAGGTTAGAAACCTGTTTAGGAGTGTAGGGGTGCTTTTAGTTTGCATTTTGGTCCTCGTTCCCCCTCCCTATGCTCGAAAAACGTGAGTGAGGTGAGAAACCGTCTCACTTCGCAATGCCAAGTTTATTTGCTTGGGTCGTGGGTCCCACTAGGTTGCATTGTAGTTGGGAAAACCCGTATTTGCCATTTATGGACCTTCGTTGGGTATTTGTAGGCAAAATTGGATTTTTGCCTTTTGTGACTGGGATCTTACGTCTGACAAAATAAGCGTCTGTTTGGGCTTGAATTGAGTCAGTTTGCCTTGAAATGGACCTTATTGGTAATTTAGGTCACCTTGAGGCGTGATAAAATCACGTTTGCCTTTTTGCGGTCGTTTTTGAATTTTGACCGGTTTGGGCTCAAATTAGCGTATGAATTGCCTTTTTGAACCGTAGAAAAATACCTCATTGTGCCGGGAATGTATTTTGGCTTGTTGGTGGGCCCCGTAGGGGTCTTGTAATGCCGTTTTTTTTGTTTTGACTCGTCTTTTGCTTGAAAAGATGGGCGAGTCGTTTTTGTTTGTTTATTGTCAATGGTTTTGTTTGGTTGGATTTTGGGCGGGATTTCCCTTGTTTTGTATTGCAGGTTGTGTTTTTTTGGATTTATCCATTTCATGCCGTCGTAATGCCGAAATTTCGGCTGACGTTTTTTTTGTTTGTTCTTTTGATCATAGGATATCGTTTGGGACCTATGGGGTCCGTTGTTGAGGTTTTGGAGGAGGAGGACGATCCTGGAGGGGAAGAGACGGCCGAAGAGGCTGCCGATTTTGAGGCGGTGGTGGAGGATGCTTCCGTAGAGGAGGAGAGGTGGCTGACGTGGCCGGTTTGTCCTTTTCGTTGTGGCTCATAGACAGGATGGCTGATGATTGGGGGGTCAGCACCGGAGTGGTGCATCGCATCATGGTTCTTGGCCTCCTCATCATCCGAAGTCTGCAAGACACTGTCTTCTTTTTTATCGTGGAGCGGGAACGAGGTATTACCATAATGGTAATCACCTCTGCTTCCGTTGTTGCTCCCCTGTTCCCTATGTTACTCCCTTTCTTTTCTGATCGGAGGGTAGGGAGTGGTTAGTTCGGTAGGTGGCAGATAGCCCCCGGTTCGTTGTCTTAGGCCGGTGTCTGTATGATAGACGGTTGTTTTAGGCCAGTGTCTGTATGATAGACGGTTGTTTTAGGCCAGTGTCTGTATGATAGACTGTGACACCCTCTAATAAACCGATAATTAAACGCGTAAATTCTACGGAAAAACTGGTAGGATATGTTTGTAATTGGTCCAACTATATAAAAACCTGTAATTTCAAAACTTTTTTTCTAAACCAATCACAACATTTCCAACATTCCCATGAGGCGGGTGCCAAAACCTGCAATGCTAACGAACTAATTTACATACATAACTAAAGACGCGAGAATAAAGTGATACAAGCCAAAATAGAAAAGGGAGACATATGTCCCTTCAAATTATATACAAAACCAAAGTTAAAAGGTTTACTATATGAATAACCAAACTAGGTCCAACGTTCCTTATGCTCGCTAGCTGCCCCGTGACCCCAACAAAGCATCAACAACCTTTTGTCAATCGCATTTTATACAAACACGAAAGCCACAATTAGGTGGGAGTAACTTCGAGTCCTCCCGCCACGAATCGTCATAATTAATGTAACATGTAGTATAACATGTAAACAATATGATAAACAATGTAATTATCATGTAATCTAACCTATGACCCCTAAACTGACCAAACTAAACTATCATGTGAATCATATAACAAATAGTAATCCAAACTTTATCAATCAGAACGGCTTACATCTCACCTATTACAGATTCATAAAGTCACCATACAAGAAAGGGCAATATATCAAAGACAGGCATAAGTTCTTAGCACCGTCAATAGTCACTCTGTAACTCGAGTCTATACCACGAGGTAGGGAAGGTAATCGAACCGGTATCTTGGCTCAGCGGTTAATATTAATAAAACACGGCCAAGACACAACACAACCCTAGCCTAAAATCTGCGCAGACCTAGACATGCGGATACACACCACCGCACCCAAGACCCACAATTTTTCTAAAACAAAGTGAGTACCCTAAGGAGTCCACCAATGGGTTGGCTAGTACTTAAGCTGACCACTTACTATCAAAATAAGTAACGAGGTCATGCCCCAACTTGGATATAAATCCACTAGTCAGGAACACAAAGGCTATCAAGCAGTGAACATATACTCGTCAAAGACTATAAAGACCTATCTATGATGAAGGCCAAAATACTCACCTAGGACCTAGTCGCAGCTAGTCCCAGCTTGAATACTTTAGCCCACACCACACAAGACAAGTAAGACACCCACTTAACCATAAGAGGACAAAAAGTCCAACTTACCAACCTAAATGCTAACATTCTATCATGTGAAAGGCTATATAAATGTCTATTCAGCATACAATCCAACAGTATCCTCAATAAGTATTAAATACCAATTTCCAATTCTAACAATATTAACCATATTAAAGGCTTTAGGGAATCTAGAGCCGTTTCTACAATATAAGAAGCTACTTAAATTCAACTAACTACACATGTGAAATAGAGATATAATAAATGGCCTAAAACAAGAAAAAGGCCGATTATCTAATTCATTCAACCGAATTTTTACCGCAACCCCCCCTGCAGTGCGGGTTAAATTGCGGTGACCAATCACTCAATTAATCGACATCGCATCACCAAAGGGACTAAGGCTCAGTTTTTGGCACAATCAACAAAACATTACAATTATCGCTATATAATTCATTCTGAGCCTAATCTTTACAATTTCATTTTCTTACCTATACTAACATGTGCAACTACCAAAATAAATATAATTTTTACCTTTAACATAATTTTTACTACTAACTTGATTTAATTCAAAAGTTTACCCATACATTACTTATTCTAATTATATCATTAATGAACCTAAAATGACGAACAATGCATGGAAAACCGCGAAACAAGCAACGGACCGACCCGGGCCAGCCGTGGGTAAACTGCTGGTCAGCTTGCTTCGAACTCTTCGCCGCCTCCCTTACTCCTCTTTTTTTCCATTTTTGTTCATTATAACATCGTCTGAACACTAATTAATCGTTCCCAATACAACTATGTTAACTTATACTAACAAAGGACATAAATTAAGCATGCATGCATCAAATTTTAACATGTGAAAATTTCTACTCAAACCAAAAATCACAAAACATCCAAAAACAACAAAGCATGTGACGATCTTTCGTCGAGTAACTCGAAATATGTTACCTTAAGCTAGAAAATGATCAATTAGCACCTTAAAACCCAAACCCTAACAAGCACTAGCCGCTATCCTCAACAATATACGAGTCCCCAAACTCGTCCTCCAAATCTTCACCTAAATAAACAATAAAAACACACAAATAAGCATAAATACCGAATTTTACCCAAAATTCGTCTTAAAACAACTTCAAGAAAATTGAAATTAAATTATACCAGGTTGTAGATCTCGACGAGGGGATTCCGGAAAGGTAAATTTCGTGAAAATCCGATAAGAAATGCAAAAGTTATGGTGAATTTGAGCTTTGATTTGGTATAAAATGGTGTTTTGATGATTTTGGGAAATGTTAGAGGATGAAGAACAAAGAAAATCAGAAAAAAAGAAGGGGAAGGGGGAGTGACGCGTGAAAGGGAGGGGAAAGGAGGAAAGGTGCGGGTTTAGTCGGGATTTTACGAGTCGGTTTCAGCTCGTTTCGATAATAATTAAAACCGTAGGTCAAATGCAAATTCCGACAAGACCAAAGTTCTTAAACACGCGATTACAAGAAAATTGAATACTCATACGACCCATTTCCAAATTCGTTTACCCAATGTTCAAAAGAATTGTCATTTTCCCCCCGATACGCCCTTATTTCGAAATAAAAAGTTTTACACGGTTTAAACTATTTTTAAACATTTCGAAACTATCAAAATAAATACTTTTCTTCAAAATATAATAAAATTATATTTCTTTGAATTATTTTTACTTTAAATACTTAAATATCAACTTTTATTTGATTAATAAATTATTTCCGAAATATATTAACGGTCCGAAATTACGGGGCGTTACAATCACCCCTCCTTTTAAAAAGTTTCGTCCTCGAAACTTAGAAGGAGAAATTATAGTTATAAGAAAATATAGGTATCTTTTCAATGAAACGGTGATACTCTTGTTGATCAGACAAGAACATCCATATTCATATCAAGATATAAAAATATTTCTACACCAATAAATGAGAAAACCCATTATTGGGACGTCACCAACAACGAGATTTAACATTCACTAATGTTAAAACCATTGAAAATCATAAAAGCATTTTCAAACTTTTAGTTTACAGTTCTATAATAAGAATAATATCTTTACTAATTATGATTAAACACGGCTTAGTAACTCGGAAAAAGAGTAAGAAAAGGAATCATTACACAAAACGAGAAATAGCTTAGATGTCCAATCGAACACTAGGGTTGAAAGGGAGTGAGAAATCATTTTCAAATGTTATAGAAAAAGGTCAATTTGTAAATTTACTCCAAGTAAATGAACCAAAAGTTTACTCAAACTATATAGAATCTATGCAAGATGGAAAACAACTCGGGAACGAGAAGTGCAAGTCGCGATAGGGAACTCACACCCAACAGACAAGAAGGAATTGAACTTTTAAAGGTGGAATTTTTGGATGAAGTCAATAAAGATGTCAACGAACAAGACGCTTTACTCAAGAGGTCAAATGAGTTCCATAAAGGCGAGCACAACGGAACAAGCCAGAATAGCAAGAATGACAATTGTCGGAGATCGGAATTAGGAAGATCGGTACATCGAGAAAGGTTCACTCAATTATCCAACCACAGAGTCATCCTACTAGGTCCTCCGAACATCAACAGGGCAACAACCAGAGGCCACACTAATCCAAAGAGCCATCTGAACCACTCCTCGACAAGTCTACTCATAAGCTAATCCTTGAGACAATCCTATCCTCTACAATTATAACTTAACGGTTTCCCAATCAAAATGTTTCCACCAGTATCCTCCATCAAACAAACTCAAAATCCAAAGTCGAAACTAGTAACAATATTATACCCTTACCAAGATTCAATATTCTCAAACGCATTCATGCTTGAAACCAACCCACAAGCAACAAGTTGCACTATCCAATCCATAATTAGCACTAACTATAAGATAAATGGGTTCATCACACAAATCATCTGATCGGTTTACTCAAGGTTCACTATCCTACTTCCCAACAATATTCCAATTCCAATAGAAAGATTCCTCAAAGGATTAAATATAAGATCCAAATTTACAATAACAATCCACAGACTTAACTATCAATCCCCAATTCCGTAAAGTAAGGATCAAATGACAAACGACAATCCCCGAACGCCAATGCCCAAAACAAATCCAAAATAACCATAGAAATACTCCACCCAGGTAAACTAATCCCATTAGTCTCATCATCAAATTGAAACCAAAGTGGGTCTTATAACACCAAAACACGCGAACCTTAACTCGCAAGGAGACTACAACATTGCCATTATAAGAATTCCACCAAAAATCTAGCTCTCATATCACATGGTCAAATACAGACACAAACTCCTACACTAATTCCCGACAAAAATCAAAATACAAAAATCCTCAAATCACATCCCACTAACTCTGTAAACATGGTCAACAAGGTATCAACTATACTAAGTAGATAAGGAGTGATAACGGGATAGAGAAACGGTAAAATATTTTCAAAGGATGCATGAACCTGACAAGTTAGGAAACTAAGGAGTCAGACCGTAAAGATAACGGTTGACAAAAATAAGAGGTATTCGAGTTAAGAAGATATCTAGGGCAAGAAGAAGATACATAAACTTTGGCATAAGAACAGGGTTCAACAAACGTTAAAGAGAAGGGAAGGAGAACAGAAGCGGCATAATGAAAGGGTTACCGCTTACCAAACACTCATCAAAGCCTATGATCGATATGATAAGGTTACATCACTAAGGTGCTCAACAAAGCCTCAAAAGTCTACCAAACCATAGGACTAACAAGGACTCCACAATGGTAGGTATTCCCCAACTCAATTGGTTCTAAGAGCCAAAATCAATTCACCACACAAATTCATTTGTTACCATCCATGTCCCAAAGTATCTCCTTTACAATTCTCGTCATCGAACTTCACTTGCTATGTCATCCCCAAGTACCATGGCTTGTTTACTCCATCATCTCACCACTTAATACTTCTAGTCTCCGATACCATAAATTAGAATCGCACCCTTGAACTCACGAATTACATCGAACAACATTCCACCAAAATTCCCAAATCCAGATATGATTAATAAGGTCAACCACGTGTTCTCAAATTTCGAAAGGTCAACAAGGGCTACACTATACTAGATTTGGTCAACTCAAAAGGTTTAACAAACTAACTAATTCCAACGTACAATACCAATCCATTAGGCAATATCAATGTCCTATTGTATTCCTTTCAAGGCCTACAAGGATTAGTGCTAACTATTATTCCTTTAATTCACCACAAGAAATATCGAGACTCTCAAATGAAGTAGCTTAGGTTCATTCCATCTTATGTGCTAAGGTAGTACCCATGCTCAAACATCTATAACAAACAAGCTCTCAATAGACATAAATCCCAAGGTGTTTCTCAACTCACTAGGCTCTCATATCAAGTACACTAACAAGACTAACCAAAGGATCCCAAGTTATATTCTCCTATACAACTCAAACCTTAAACAATCAATTTCTCAACTCGTTCACGCCCTCCAATGATATATTCTCTCAAAACCGGGTTCTCCTGAACAAGGGAACTATCCTGCGGAATAAAAGGAAGGTGTCCACATGGACTTTATTATAAGAAGAAAACGAACCTAAGATGAATCGGGAGAAAGAATTGAAAGGTAGTTACCAAGGCGAGAGAAGAGGAATTTGAAAGACGAATAAACAACGAGATTGGAAGACTAAGGTAAGATTGCATTATCTACATCTATTGGAGAGTCATCTTACAAAAGAGAAAATCAATTAGTACCTAACAATTAGCAATCACAAATAGACTACCACATAAAATCCTAAATCTACCCATCCTACCCATCTCTCAAGTTTATTATTTAAAGGTCAAGTGATTTTAAGTGGGGTGCACAAACGTGCGTCGGGAGCAACAAGGCTCTGATACCAACTGTGACACCCTCTAATAAACCGATAATTAAACGCGTAAATTCTACGGAAAAACTGGTAGGATATGTTTGTAATTGGTCCAACTATATAAAAACCTGTAATTTCAAAACTTTTTTTCTAAACCAATCACAACATTTCCAACATTCCCATGAGGCGGGTGCCAAAACCTGCAATGCTAACGAACTAATTTACATACATAACTAAAGACGCGAGAATAAAGTGATACAAGCCAAAATAGAAAAGGGAGACATATGTCCCTTCAAATTATATAGAAAACCAAAGTTAAAAGGTTTACTATATGAATAACCAAACTAGGTCCAACGTTCCTTATGCTCGCTAGCTTCCCGTGACCCCAACAAAGCATCAACAACCTGTCAATCGCATTTTATACAAACACGAAAGCCACAATTCGGTGGGGAGTAACTTGAGTCCCCACCCACGAATTGTCATAATTAATGTAACATGTAGTATAACATGTAAACAATATGATAAACAATGTAATTATCATGTAATCTAACCTATGACCCCTAAACTGACCAACCTAAACTATCATGTGAATCATATAACAAATAGTAATCCAAACTTTATCAATCAGAAAACTTACATCTCACCTATTACAGTTCATAAAGTCACCATACAAGAAAGGGCAATATATCAAAGACAGGCATAAGTTCTTAGCACCGTCAATAGTCACTCAATAACTCGAGTCTATACCACGAGGTAGGGAAGGTAATCGAACCGGTATCTTGGCTCAGCGGTTAATATTAATAAAACATGGCCAAGACACAACACAACCCTAGCCTAAAATCTGCGCAGACCTAGACATGCGGATACACACCACCGCACCCAAGACCCACATTTTTTCTAAAACAAAGTGAGTACCCTAAGGAGTCCACCAATGGGTTGGCTAGTACTTAAGCTGACCACTTACTATCAAAATAAGTAACGAGGTCATGCCCCAACTTGGATATAAATCCACTAGTCAGGAACACAAAGGCTATCAAGCAGTGAACATATACTCGTCAAAGACTATAAAGACCTATCTATGATGAAGGCCGAAATACTCACCTAGGACCTAGTCGCGGACTAGTCCCAAACTTGAATACTTTAGCCCACACCACACAAGACAAGTAAGACACCCACTTAACCATAAGAGGACAAAAAGTCCAACTTACCAACCTAAATGCTAACATTCTATCATGTGAAAGGCTATATAAATGTCTATTCAGCATACAATCCAACAGTATCCTCAATAAGTATTAAATACCAATTTCCAATTCTAACAATATTAACCATATTAAAGGCTTTAGGGAATCTAGGGCCGTTTCTACAATATAAGAAGCTACTTAAATTCAACTAACTACACATGTGAAATAGAGATATAATAAATGGCCTAAAACAAGAAAAAGGCCGATTATCTAATTCATTCAACCGAATTTTTACCCGCAACCCCTGACCTGCGGAGTGCACGGGTTAAATTGCGGCGACCAATCACTCAATTAATCGACATCGCATCAGTCAAAGGGACTAAGGCTCGGATTTTCGGCAGACAATCAACAAAACATTACAATTATCGCTATATAATTCATTCTGAGCCTAATCTTTACAATTTCATTTTCCTAACCTATACTAACATGTGCAACTACCAAAATAAATATAATTTTTACCTTTAACATAATTTTTACTACTAACTTGATTTAATTCAAAAGTTTACCCATACATTACTTATTCTAATTATATCATTAATGAACCTAAAATGACGAACAATGCATGGAAAACCGCGAAACAAGCAACGGACCGACCCGGGCCAGCCGTCACTACTACACATACCTTGCATTGGTGACGCTTTTTTAGGTGTTTTTCGACGCTTTAAAGCGTCAATTTTTTTTTTATCGACGCTTTATAAAAGCGTCAAATTTTGGGCCGTCGGTATTTTTTGACGCTTTTTTTAGTCAATAATTATGACGCTTTTTAGCGTCTTCATTGACTATTGACGCTTTTAATTGTCAACAAATTTGACGCATTTAAGCGTCTGCGATGATCACGGCGGTTTTTCTTTGTCAACATATGTGACGCTTTTAAACGTCTTCATGAACTATTGACGCTTTTAATTGTCAAAAAATTTGACGCTTTTAACCGTCGTCAGTGACCATTGATGGTTTTTTTTGTCAACAAATTTGACGCTTTTAAGCGTCTCCAGCGACTATTGATGCTTTTATGCGTCACTCGATGAGACAGAATTAAGCATCACCTATTTATATATTGACACTTTTTATTGTCACACTATATTTCAGCTTATAGAATTTTTAGATTTTAATTTCCTGATAAAATCGTAGAGATTATTTAAATAGACCTATATAAGTACGTAATGGTACTACTAAATCATGAAAAAACACAATGCAATTATATATATAGAATGATGTAGTGAGTACGTACGTACCCACGTACTTTTATAAATAATCATGTGAGATACATATATCGTCTCCATCGTCACAAATACTGCTAGCATTAACAATTAAACTAATATAAGCTAGTACGTACTTTATAGTACGATAAAATCAAAAATACCAAAAGGGGTCCGGATGATAAAAAAAATCCAACATAAAATTATCCAAAAAAATCGTAAATAATGCTAAGTAACTAGCTAGACAAGGACACTTGATAGTTTGAACGTGGTAGGAGCTTCAATCATGTAGGCGCAATGTCAAAAGGACTTCAATCAACATATGAAGGCGCGTCCTCACCATCTGATGAATTTGAAACCTATAATGGGCAAACAAAATATAATTTATATGAATATGTTTGATAAGTACATATGAATAATACCGTATATACTATATTCAAACACCTATTCTGTGGCTAAGATATGGCGAAGATGAATATGAATAATACCGTATATACTATATAGAAATATGGCGTATTACACACAGATTAATACCCTTTCCATATCAGGTGGGTCAAATAAAAGGCAAAAAAACGATTGAACCGAAGGAGCATTGATCAAAGAAAGGAAGCCATGCAGCACATAGAAAAGGGAGCAACGAGTAGCCAAAAAAATGTGAGAGCGATAGGTAAAATCAGAAACATGCGAGTCTTACTATCCAATACAGCATACAAGATATACTCACAATAAGACAAACAAGTTCACTTGCTTCAGTATCTCAAGAAAACAGTATGGAAATTTATTAGAAGGCTCATTTGTCTTGTTAAAAGATAAAGAGGAAGTAAAATAGTGAAAATACATGTATACTGTATTTGCCATTGTAAAGAAAGTTTTTACATCTAAATAGTGTCATGTTTTAAAACTCATAATGCAAGAGAGTATCAGATAGCTACACATACCATTTGGATAAACCCTCTATTGCTCAAGAAAGGTGTATAGTTAATCCAGGCATCAACTCAACCAACTCAACCTGGGAAACATTCAAACATATATTTTGGATGTAACTAGCTGTCTAAATTTATACCTTTAACATTCACAACACTATATCATATCATATAAAAACAAGACTTCCTAACATAGGTTTGATATTAAGATCCCTCTCATAATTTTTAGTTTTGTGACCTATATTTCTTAAAAATCACAATATAAGAGCAAGTCAGTACTTCAATTATAAGTAACTAAAAAATATCCTAGAATCATGCAGTGCCTTTCAAATAGGACTTATAAGACCGTTATATGGAGTTAGTTTGGAAACGGATCCAAATCATATCATTTACCCATCTACATTAGCTCTCCTCTGGACTTATTGTAGCTTTATTCAACTTCTGATTCCTTTCCGTCCATCAAATTCCCGACTTAACCTCATGTGAACCACTTGTACTTTTCTAATACCCTCACTTATAAAACTTACATTGTTTCAGAATTAGATTTTTTAAAGCGAAAAAGCAATGTGAAGGGGAGGTAATACACTATTCGCAAATCTTTGATCAAAGTCAAGACTGAAACTTCGGTTGCATTTGCAGCATCGATCACTATATACGTGTTTGATCTTGAAGCAGCCAACACCGCGCCAATACAAAGACAAAGATCACATTAAAACAACAACAACAGGAGGCGAATAAAGATCAACAGAGCAAAGCGAAGAGATGATATCAAAGACATCGATCAGGAAGCAACATTAGCGAGAGATGAATGACAACAAAGAACTATCGACAGCAATAGGAAGCAGCAGACAACAAACAAAAACAGTAGACAGTAAACAACAAAAGCAACATCAACCCATCTGCACACACACACACACACACACACACAAACCATCCATGTTAGCTACCTTGAGGCGGAAAATGCATTTGGCTTGTCTTTGTTGTCCGAAAGCATCAAAACTATATTTCAACCCACATGCATAAGAACTTGTTTCCTCAAAACCATATAAGAAACATGTAAACCTACAACAAAAAGGTATCTGGGTAAACAACTTCCTATTTCAATCGATTTTCTTAAGCTATAATTACTTTAGTTCACACATTTTTACCTGAATGATTTTGATGACCAGCGCAAGGCACTGATACATTCACATCTAAATTCTAACCCAAAAGCAAAAGTTGAGGAATGTATCAGTCTTGTACGGATAGTAAAATAAAATTGTGACACACCGCAAAAGTGACATGTATACTTCAAAGCATGAATATATTCACCTCAAGTTAACCTGTGTACAAATGTTCCAAATTCTAATTGTTGCTAAATGAATCAAAACACAAAGACAGAACATATAGCCTGGAAGTAATGCAAAATCAAGCACATTTATACACAAGAATGGTGAGAGTACATACTTTTCACGAGCCGAAAGAAAGCTGCAATATCATTTGGAAGCAATTCTATAGTTATTACTTGGGATTGCTTTATGGTATTTAGTTTCAGGTTCATCCTCAACCATTTCATCATCACCTTCGGATGCTTTAGGTTATGGGTTAGGTCTCAGAGTTGGCCTTTCAGCCCATTTCTTTTTTGCTATCTTTCACTTCAAGACGAGCCCTATAATAAACCAACCAAACCTGAGCCCAACAACGATCAATAAAATCTAAAACGAGCTGACAGCATAGAAAGGTGTACTCTACGCACTACGCCTCACTTACAGTCAGTATCAAGGATGCTCAACTCAAGAAAGAGAGGGTTTATAGAAAAATTTACATTGCAAATTGGAGTTTTGCCTTTTTTCTTTAGATTAACAAATTCATTTATGTGAACATATTTACGCTGGAACTGGTGTTACCCAGCTTTATGAAAATATGTGTACCCACACGTTGTGCCCAAACATCATTTAGGAAAGGCTAAATAGCTACAAAGAGTGGTCGAGGGACCAACCAGATTTACAGATAAGCGAGACAATCGAGGCATTGCTCTTGGAAGAAGAAGCTGTTATACTTGTACTTTCATTTTCTTGTCATTGCTCTTGAACAAGAATCAGTCGTGCCAAGTTCACATCTTTCACGCATATAGCCTCCGTCTACCTACAAGATAAGACACAGTCATAGTACCAACTAATTTAGTACTCTATAGTTTATAGTAGGAAAAACAAAAATCAAGGTTTGCACAACAAAGATGAATCACACATATGTAACTCAAAACGAATTCCCCTTTTGAATTCATAGTTCCATCAACATTACGATAAAAAGTGTTCAGTAAAATAATGTTTTAAGTCGAGAACTTCATTTTAACCAATGATTATAGTTCAGTTACTACTCTAGATTTTCTATCTGTATAAGACAAAGTTAAATCACAGTTTCATAGATTAATTCAAAGGAAAAAAATGAGACCGGCAGCTTACTAATACTAGAGACGCAACCGAATCAATACATGCTCCAAAACCCAGATTTGGTGCCAGAATTCTCCCATAGTGACTAAATGACGATGCATCTATAATCAAGTTATTAGATACGGAGTAGAATAATGAACAAAAACACAAAAAAACACTAGATCTAGGGTTATAATTAGAAAACAAACGAATCTAGGGAAACAATAAATCAATTACAAAAACTAACGCAGCAAATATTATTAGAAACAAACCTTTGTCTTAATTTGTAACTGGGTGATTGAATGAATCACAATTAAATCGATTATTGCTGGTGTAGAACAATTAGCGAAGCAGATATTATTGCTAATAATCGATTATTGCTAGTATAATAATCGATTATTGTTGGGAGATTTTTTATTATTGTTGAGAGATAAATTTTTGGTTATCATTGATAAAGTAGAAAATGGGAGACGATATAGACGAAGATGAACAGAGAAAATGGATTTAGGCGGAATAACCTAACGCGAAATGGATTTTGGTGAATTTTTAATTTTTTAATAATTGCGCCCAAACCAAATTTAAGTACATGTGGATTATGAGGTCGACGCTCTATCAAAGCATCAATAATGAAGCGTCATAAATACAAGGGATGTGTAGTAGTGCGTGGGCCTGCCGGGCTGCTGCCGGGCCTGCTGCCGCCTCCCTTACTCCTCTTTTTTTTCCATTTTTGTTCATTATAACATCGTCTGAACACTAATTAATCGTTCCCAATACAACTATGTTAACTTATACTAACAAAGGACATAAATTAAGCATGCATGCATCAAATTTTAACATGTGAAAATTTCTACTCAAACCAAAAATCACAAAACATCCAAAAACAACAAAGCATGTGACGATCTTTCGTCGAGTAACTCGAAATATGTTACCTTAAGCTAGAAAATGATCAATTAGCACCTTAAAACCCAAACCCTAACAAGCACTAGCCGCTATCCTCGACAATATACGAGTCCCCAAACTCGTCCTCCAAATCTTCACCTAAATAAACAATAAAAACACACAAATAAGCATAAATACCGAATTTTACCCAAAATTCGTCTTAAAACAACTTCAAGAAAATTGAAATTAAATTATACCAGGTTGTAGATCTCGACGAGGGGATTCCGGAAAGGTAAATTTCGTGAAAATCCGATAAGAAATGCAAAAGTTATGGTGAATTTGAGCTTTGATTTGGTATAAAATGGTGTTTTGATGATTTTGGGAAATGTTAGAGGATGAAGAACAAAGAAAATCAGAAAAAAAGAAGGGGAAGGGGGAGTGACGCGTGAAAGGGAGGGGAAAGGAGGAAAGGTGCGGGTTTAGTCGGGATTTTACGAGTCGGTTTCAGCTCGTTTCGATAATAATTAAAACCGTAGGTCAAATGCAAATTCCGACAAGACCAAAGTTCTTAAACACGCGATTACAAGAAAATTGAATACTCATACGACCCATTTCCAAATTCGTTTACCCAATGTTCAAAAGAATTGTCATTTCCCCCCCCGATACGCCCTTATTTCGAAATAAAAAGTTTTACACGGTTTAAACTATTTTTAAACATTTCGAAACTATCAAAATAAATACTTTTCTTCAAAATATAATAAAATTATATTTCTTTGAATTATTTTTACTTTAAATACTTAAATATCAACTTTTATTTGATTAATAAATTATTTCCGAAATATATTAACGGTCCGAAATTACGGGGCGTTACAATCACCCCTCCTTTTAAAAAGTTTCGTCCTCGAAACTTAGAAGGAGAAATTATAGTTATAAGAAAATATAGGTATCTTTTCAATGAAACGGTGATACTCTTGTTGATCAGACAAGAACATCCATATTCATATCAAGATATAAAAATATTTCTACACCAATAAATGAGAAAACCCATTATTGGGACGTCACCAACAACGAGATTTAACATTCACTAATGTTAAAACCATTGAAAATCATAAAAGCATTTTCAAACTTTTAGTTTTGATTCTATAATAAGAATAATATCTTTACTAATTATGATTAAACACGGCTTAGTAACTCGGAAAAAGAGTAAGAAAAGGAATCATTACACAAAACGAGAAATAGCTTAGATGTCCAATCGAACACTAGGGTTGAAAGGGAGTGAGAAATCATTTTCAAATGTTATAGAAAAAGGTCAATTTGTAAATTTACTCCAAGTAAATGAACCAAAAGTTTACTCAAACTATATAGAATCTATACAAGATGGAAAACAACTCGGGAACGAGAAGTGCAAGTCGCGATAGGGAACTCACACCCAACAGACAAGAAGGAATTGAACTTTTAAAGGTGGAATTTTTGGATGAAGTCAATAAAGATGTCAACGAACAAGACGCTTTACTCAAGAGGTCAAATGAGTTCCATAAAGGCGAGCACAACGGAACAAGCCAGAATAGCAAGAATGACAATTGTCGGAGATCGGAATTAGGAAGATCGGTACATCGAGAAAGGTTCACTCAATTATCCAACCACAGAGTCATCCTACTAGGTCCTCCGAACATCAACAGGGCAACAACCAGAGGCCACACTAATCCAAAGAGCCATCTGAACCACTCCTCGACAAGTCTACTCATAAGCTAATCCTTGAGACAATCCTATCCTCTACAATTATAACTTAACGGTTTCCTAATCAAAATGTTTCCACCAGTATCCTCCATCAAACAAACTCAAAATCCAAAGTCGAAACTAGTAACAATATTATACCCTTACCAAGATTCAATATTCTCAAACGCATTCATGCTTGAAACCAACCCACAAGCAACAAGTTGCACTATCCAATCCATAATTAGCACTAACTATAAGATAAATGGGTTCATCACACAAATCATCTGATCGGTTTACTCAAGGTTCACTATCCTACTTCCCAACAATATTCCAATTCCAATAGAAAGATTCCTCAAAGGATTAAATATAAGGTCCAAATTTACAATAACAATCCACAGACTTAACTATCAATCCCCAATTCCGTAAAGTAAGGATCAAATGACAAACGACAATCCCCGAACGCCAATGCCCAAAACAAATCCAAAATAACCATAGAAATACTCCACCCAGGTAAACTAATCCCATTAGTCTCATCATCAAATTGAAACCAAAGTGGGTCTTATACCACCAAAACACGTGAACCTTAACTCGCAAGGAGACTACAACATTGCCATTATAAGAATTCCACCAAAAATCTAGCTCTCATATCACATGGTCAAATACAGACACAAACTCCTACACTAATTCCCGACAAAAATCAAAATACAAAAATCCTCAAATCACATCCCACTAACTCTGTAAACATGGTCAACAAGGTACCAACTATACTAAGTAGATAAGGAGTGATAACGGGATAGAGAAACGGTAAAATATTTTCAAAGGATGCATGAACCTGACAAGTTAGGAAACTAAGGAGTCAGACCGTAAAGATAACGGTTGACAAAAATAAGAGGTATTCGAGTTAAGAAGATATCTAGGGCAAGAAGAAGATACATAAAATTTGGCATAAGAACAGGGTTCAACAAACGTTAAAGAGAAGGGAAGGAGAACAGAAGCGGCATAATGAAAGGGTTACCGATTACCAAACACTCATCAAAGCCTATGATCGATATGATAAGGTTACATCACTAAGGTGCTCAACAAAGCCTCAAAAGTCTACCAAACCATAGGACTAACAAGGACTCCACAATGGTAGGTATTCCCCAACTCAATTGGTTCTAAGAGCCAAAATCAATTCACCACACAAATTCATTTGTTACCATCCATGTCCCAAAGTATCTCCTTTACAATTCTCGTCATCGAACTTCACTTGCTATGTCATCCCCAAGTACCATGGCTTGTTTACTCCATCATCTCACCACTTAATACTTCTAGTCTCCGATACCATAAATTAGAATCGCACCCTTGAACTCACGAATTACATCGAACAACATTCCACCAAAATTCCCAAATCCAGATATGATTAATAAGGTCAACCACGTGTTCTCAAATTTTGAAAGGTCAACAAGGGCTACTCTATACTAGATTTGGTCAACTCAAAAGGTTTAACAAACTAACTAATTCCAACGTACAATACCAATCCATTAGGCAACATCAATGTCCTATTGTATTCCTTTCAAGGCCTACAAGGATTAGTGCTAACTATTATTCCTTTAATTCACCACAAGAAATATCGAGACTCTCAAATGAAGTAGCTTAGGTTCATTCCATCTTATGTGCTAAGGTAGTACCCATGCTCAAACATCTATAACAAACAAGCTCTCAATAGACATAAATCCCAAGGTGTTTCTCAACTCACTAGGCTCTCATATCAAGTACACTAACAAGACTAACCAAAGGATCCCAAGTTATATTCTCCTATACAACTCAAACCTTAAACAATCAATTTCTCAACTCGTTCACGCCCTCCAATGATATATTCTCTCAAAACCGGGTTCTCCTGAACAAGGGAACTATCCTGCGGAATAAAAGGAAGGTGTCCACATGGACTTTATTATAAGAAGAAAACGAACCTAAGATGAATCGGGAGAAAGAATTGAAAGGTAGTTACCAAGGCGAGAGAAGAGGAATTTGAAAGACGAATAAACAACGAGATTGGAAGACTAAGGTAAGATTGCATTATCTACATCTATTGGAGAGTCATCTTACAAAAGAGAAAATCAATTAGTACCTAACAATTAGCAATCACAAACAGACTAACACATAAAATCCTAAATCTACCCATCCTACCCATCTCTCAAGTTTATTATTTAAAGGTCAAGTGATTTTAAGTGGGGTGCACAAACGTGCGTCGGGAGCAACAAGGCTCTGATACCAACTGTGACACCCTCTAATAAACCGATAATTAAACGCGTAAATTCTACGGAAAAACTGGTAGGATATGTTTGTAATTGGTCCAACTATATAAAAACCTGTAATTTCAAAACTTTTTTTCTAAACCAATCACAACATTTCCAACATTCCCATGAGGCGGGTGCCAAAACCTGCAATGCTAACGAACTAATTTACATACATAACTAAAGACGCGAGAATAAAGTGATACAAGCCAAAATAGAAAAGGGAGACATATGTCCCTTCAAATTATATACAAAACCAAAGTTAAAAGGTTTACTATATGAATAACCAAACTAGGTCCAAGGTTCCTTATGCTCGCTAGCTCGTCTGTGACCCCAACAAAGCATCAACAACCTGTCAATCGCATTTTATACAAACACGAAAGCCACAATTCAGTGGGGAGTAACTTCGAGTCCTCCCAGCCACGAATCATCATAATTAATGTAACATGTAGTATAACATGTAAACAATATGATAAACAATGTAATTATCACGTAATCTAACCTATGACCCCTAAACTGACCAAACTAAACTATCATGTGAATCATATAACAAATAGTAATCCAAACTTTATCAATCAGAACCGCTTACATCTCACCTATTACAGTTCATAAAGTCACCATACAAGAAAGGGCAATATATCAAAGACATGCATAAGTTCTTAGCACCGTCAATAGTCACTCTGTAACTCGAGTCTATACCACGAGGTAGGGAAGGTAATCGAACCGGTATCTTGGCTCAGCGGTTAATATTAATAAAACATGGCCAAGACACAACACAACCCTAGCCTAAAATCTGCGCAGACCTAGACATGCGGATACACACCACCGCACCCAAGACCCACAATTTTTCTCAAACAAAGTGAGTACCCTAAGGAGTCCACCAAAGGGTTGGCTAGTACTTAAGCTGACCACTTACTATCAAAATAAGTAACGAGGTCATGCCCCAACTTGGATATAAATCCACTAGTCAGGAACACAAAGGCTATCAAGCAGTGAACATATACTCGTCAAAGACTATAAAGACCTATCTATGATGAAGGCCGAAATACTCACCTAGGACCTAGTCCCACTAGTCCCCTTGAATACTTTAGCCCACACCACACAAGACAAGTAAGACACCCACTTAACCATAAGAGGACAAAAAGTCCAACTTACCAACCTAAATGCTAACATTCTATCATGTGAAAGGCTATATAAATGTCTATTCAGCATACAATCCAACAGTATCCGCAATAAGTATTAAATACCAATTTCCAATTCTAACAATATTAACCATATTAAAGGCTTTAGGGAATCTAGGGCCGTTTCTACAATATAAGAAGCTACTTAAATTCAACTAACTACACATGTGAAATAGAGATATAATAAATGGCCTAAAATAAGAAAAAGGCCGATTATCTAATTCATTCAACCGAATTTTTACCCGCAACCCCAACCCTGCGGCAGTACGGGTTAAATTGCGGTGACCAATCACTCAATTAATCGACATCGCATCGTCAAAGGGACTAAGGCTCGGTTTTTGGCACAATCAACAAAACATTACAATTATCGCTATATAATTCATTACGAGCCTAATCTTTACAATTTCATTTTCTAACCTATACTAACATGTGCAACTACCAAAATAAATATAATTTTTACCTTTAACATAATTTTTACTACTAACTTGATTTAATTCAAAAGTTTACCCATACATTACTTATTCTAATTATATCATTAATGAACCTAAAATGACGAACAATGCATGGAAAACCGCGAAACAAGCAACGGACCGACCGGGCCAGTGCCAGTGGCTTCTTGGCCGCTGCCGGAACTCTCGCCGCCGCCTCCCTTACTCCTCTTTTTTTTCCATTTTTGTTCATTATAACATCGTCTGAATACTAATTAATCGTTCCCAATACAACTATGTTAACTTATACTAACAAAAGACATAAATTAAGCATGCATGCATCAAATTTTAACATGTGAAAATTTCTACTCAAACCAAAAATCACAAAACATCCAAAAACAACAAAGCATGTGACGATCTTTCGTCGAGTAACTCGAAATATGTTACCTTAAGCTAGAAAATGAGCAATTAGCACCTTAAAACCCAAACCCTAACAAGCACTAGCCGCTATCCTCGACAATATATGAGTCCCCAAACTCGTCCTCCAAATCTTCACCTAAATAAACAATAAAAACACACAAATAAGCATAAATACCGAATTTTACCCAAAATTCGTCTTAAAACAACTTCAAGAAAACTGAAATTAAATTATACCAGGTTGTAGATCTCGACGAGGGGATTCCGGAAAGGTAAATTTCGTGAAAATCCGATAAGAAATGCAAAAGTTATGGTGAATTTGAGCTTTGATTTGGTATAAAATGGTGTTTTGATGATTTTGGGAAATGTTAGAGGATGAAGAACAAAGAAAATCAGAAAAAAAGAAGGGGAAGGGGGAGTGACGCGTGAAAGGGAGGGGAAAGGAGGAAAGGTGCGGGTTTAGTCGGGATTTTACGAGTCGGTTTCAGCTCGTTTCGATAATAATTAAAACCGTAGGTCAAATGCAAATTCCGACAAGACCAAAGTTCTTAAACACGCGATTACAAGAAAATTGAATACTCATACGACCCATTTCCAAATTCGTTTACCCAATGTTCAAAAGAATTGTCATTTTCCCCCCGATACGCCCTTATTTCGAAATAAAAAGTTTTACACGGTTTAAACTATTTTTAAACATTTCGAAACTATCAAAATAAATACTTTTCTTCAAAATATAATAAAATTATATTTCTTTGAATTATTTTTACTTTAAATACTTAAATATCAACTTTTATTTGATTTATAAATTATTTCCGAAATATATTAACGGTCCGAAATTACGGGGCGTTACATAGACGGTTGTTTTAGGCCAGTGTCTGTATGATAGATGTCTGTACTGAACCCTGTTTGTACGGTCAGTTGTTTGTATCGAACACGTGTCGATGTATTTTGCGTGAGGCGGTTTGTATATATGTGTTTTTGGATTGTGGTTCATTCTGTGATTTTTGGCTTTTTGTGTTGTGTTTCGGAGAGAGCGTCGTTTGTTGATTCTCCTTTTGCTTTGCACTAGTTCCTGCATCGTTAGTGTAGAAAACAAGCAACAGATAGCACATACGCATAAACGTAAACACGTAGAAGCATTTGATTAAAAACCAAGATTAACCAAGATGACTTGAAGTTAAAATTGAAATTTGAAATGAATTTTGAAAATTCCGTGACAAATCGTCACGTTCGGAATTCAAAAGGAAATGATTTGGAAATTTGAGCAATTAACTCGTGTTGTGAATTAAATTGCATCAAAATTATTGAAATTGACTCGAAAAAATCAAACTCAAACCGTCAGGAAGGAATTTTAGAAAAGGATTTTTGCGAGTATATTTGATTTTTGGTTTTTGAGGTCAACACTCGAGTTCGTGAGTGTTTGAATTTTTGAGGAAAATTGACGTCGTGTTATCAATATTCGATCTTGATTTTTAATGGAAAATTGCGAAAAAGGGAAAAATTTTCGGAATTTCGACTGACATGGAAACGTTCCATCGCGGATCGGGGCGACTAGCCCTTCCCCCCTTTAAAAAAGAAAGAAAAATCCGTATGTTTAAAGCTGCGTCACCGTGTTGGATTTCGTAAAACGTGAAAACAAGGAAATGTGAGTGTCAGGAAACACAAAATATCCTGAATCATCCCGAAGAGGCGCGAGCTTCCTGGGGGGAGGTTTGAGGTGTCAGGAGAAAGCACAAGTTGAAAGAGACAAGTCAACAGCGGGAATCCTGGGGAAGGTCCAAAGAGGCGCGAGCGCACTGGCGATGGAAGCTTGACTCTCCCTTTTTTCTGAAAAATGCGCTGATCATTTTTGTAAAAATAGGGACGTTTGCGCTTCATTGTTTCATCATCCGAAACACAAAATCATCTCTACAAAACCTCTTCTTCTTCCACAAAAATATTTCATGGATGCTTTCGAGAACGTATTGCGACAATGGTGTCGGGATTTGTCGCCTCCCGAAAAGTATCAACTCGCTTGCATGGGAGTTGGTCAATTGTTGGTGCTTCGTCAAGTCAAGGTGCAACCTTCATTTCTTGAAGCATGTTCTCGGTTTTGGGATTCGAAACATCATGCTTTCGTGTTCCCGAAAGGCGAAATTTGCCCTCTTGCCGAAGAAGTTGGAGCCATTGGTGGGTGGCCGGGTTGTGTTCCGGTGCTTCCTCCGACTCGGTTGTGCTACAAGGAGAAATTCTGTTCCATGTTGGGCTTATCAACAAGCCAAATCAACTTTCTTCTTGCTCCACATGGTGTGGATATGTTGGCTCTTATCAACATCTTTTCAAACCGATTAGATGTTAATGTCTCGGAGGTGGCTAGGAGAAGGGCTCTTGCATTTTGTCTTGTCCATGTGTACCTCTTTGTTGATGTCTTGAAGAAGGAGGGGCCAAGATGCCATGGTAGCATGACCCTTATCCATGTGATTGAGCAAATGGAGCATGGTAGAGATCCATCATGGTTGGTGCTTGGGGAGATTACCCAAGCTTTGGACAAGGAAGGCTCTTGTGGAGAAGCTCCCTCTTTCGGATCTCCAAGGATCCTCCAAGTGTGGCTATTGGAGAGGCTAAGGTATATAGAGCCTCCGGTTGATTCTTTTTCTTATTCCTTCTGTCACCTTACCATGAGGAAGAAGTTGTACCCGGATAGTTTTGCTTCCACCGAGGCCTATTGGGCCGCAAGGTTGGCGGAGAAGGATGGTCCTCATATCCGTTGGGTGGTGTCGTGGTGGCACTTGAGGTCCTTGACGGGGTTGCCCGCTTCGGGTACTAGTCCTCGTTCTTTGATGGTGGTGGGTTTTAAGGTTGTTTCCTTCATATATCCCAAAAGGCTCATGAGGCAAATGGGGCGTCAACAAAAGGTGCCCGCTTAAGATACTCTTGTCCAAGAGAATGTTTTCCGGAACTCCGAGCTCGTGGAATTCTTCGAAAGATGGTGGGCCACTCGGCCGCTTTGGGTGGTGCCAAACCCCGCTGCCACGACATGGGTGACTCCCGCTTATGTCAAGTGGTCACGTGCTCCGTCCTTGGAAGAGAGATCCAAATTTCGTAAGGACGAGGTTGTCGACTTGAAGTACCGAGAGGTTGGCAAGGCCAACCGCGCCTTCTTTGAGGAGTATGTTGATGGAGCTACTCCCGATGTGATGAGACCACCGAAGAGGAGGAGTACGGCCCCAAGAATATGGTGGGCCGTGCATTGGCTCGTCTTGGGTCGAATATGGGGTCTTGTGCTAGACCGGAGGCCGTTGCCGTCTTAGATCCATTGAGGATCCGTTCCGAGGAGGAAATCCATGCTAGGCGGGCCAACAAGAAGAACAAGGGGAAGATGTACCCCGAGGGAAAAGGTAAGGGTAGAATGGAAGAGTGAAGACCTCCATTACCCACTTTATTATTATGTTGTATTATTGTTGTGAGTTTTTATTATGTTGTACTAGCTAGTTATTATATGTTTCATGCTATTTTTATTATGTGAGGTGTTTTAGTTGACACCTTAGCTTCGACAAGTTGTAGACTCGTTGAATTCTATTTGTTGAAACTGTAATCCCTCCCATTATTAATTAAATAAGAGGATTGCTCATGTCGAAAATTGTGAACGCTTGTTTCTTCCATTCATTTGGTAAAGGCAATTCAATTACAATCGTCCTAAACAATTGCACTTGGGAAAGTGGTATTTTGTGGAAAGGGCGAAAGGCTCATTTTTGTATTTTTGTGGGAAAGGGAATGGTTTTCTCTTTTCTCCTTTTTTTGATAGGGATTTTTTGTATGTGGGGATGGTTGTTTTTTTATTGTGGGAATGGTTGTTTTTTTATTGTGGGAATGGTTGTATCCTTCTCGTGTAAGAAAGGACTGCCTACGTATTCACCTAGAGAGGTGAAATCAAACCATGATCGTAGTTCGAAATGTTTTGTGAATTTTAATTGGGCTTTGTGGTTGTATCCCTCATGGAGAGGTGAAATCAAACCATGCTCGTAGTTCAGGGGGTTGTTTTGTTTTAGTGCAAATGGACGTTGCCTTTGACAGATCAAAGGACATTTGAAGCGGGCAAGGTGCCGCAGCTTAGACTCGCTAAAACATGCAATTTCAAACCAGAACACGTTGAGGACTTGACTTGAAAAGGGTTGGGGTCGTTGCTAGTTGTAAAACTAGGCTAGGTCGTTGGTTGCTATGGTTCAAGGGTAGTATTTCTTGAGTTGGTCCAGGTTGGTTGGGTTCGTAAAATCCTCCCAATCTAGGTCACTCACTCTCACTGCGCCCCCCGAAAGTATTTTCTTGACCAGGTATGGCCCAACCCAGTTGGGTTTGAATTTTCCCCTCGGATCGACGGGTAGCAGTGCTCGAACTGACTTGAGGACCAAGTCGCCCTCCCGGATGTTCTTGGGTTTGACCTTCTTGTTGAATGCCCGTTGTATATGTCGTTGGTATAGCTGGACGTTGTGCAAGGCGTTGAGTCGTCGTTCGTCTAGAAGAGTGAGTTGTTCGTACCTTCGACGGGTTCATTCCGCCTCAGGGATTTGACTCTCCAATAGGATGCGTAGAGATGGGACCTCTAACTCTACCGGTTGAACCGCCTCCATACCGTATGCTAGGTAGAAGGGTGTGGCGCCTGTCGGTGTTCGAATGGAGGTTCGGTATCCCCAGAGTGCGAATGGGAGTTTACTCGGCCAATCGCGGTAGTTATCTTGCATTTTCTTGATAATGGTTACAATAGTTTTGTTCGCTGCTTCCACCACTCCGTTGGTTTGGGGACGTTAGGGGGATGATCGATGTCGTTTGATTTTGTACTTGTCCAACAAAGCTTGAGTTTCCGCCCGGAAGTGAGAGCCTTGATCGCTGCTGATTTCATGGGGTACCCCATATCGGCAGATGATGTTGTTTTGAATGAACTTGGCCACTTGTTTCGCGGTCAAGACTGCATATGACTGCGCTTCCACCCATTTGGTGAAGTAGTCGATGGCGACGAGGACGAAGCAATGCCCCTTGGTGCCTATCGAGTTGACTTTCCCGATGATGTCGATGCCCCAGGTTGAGAAAGGCCAGGGGGGTGTCATGGTGTACAAAAGGGATGGTGGTATGTGTTGTATGTTGGCGAAGATTTGGCAATTGTAGCAATGTTTGACGTAGTTACGGCAATCGGCTTCCATGGTGGTCCAGTAGTAACCTAGCCGCATGATTTTCCTTGTAAGCATCATTGCACTCATGTGAGGGCCACATTCTCCGTCGTGAACCTCTCCTATGACCTTTTTGGCTTTGCGATGGTTGATGCAAAGGAGGAGAATTCCTTGGGGTGTTCTTTTGTAGAGTTGATTTTGATTTATCACGAATTGTGATGCCAGCAAACGGATGTCTCTTTGTCCTCTTTGATTAGAGTTGGGAGGGAATTCGTTTTTGGTTTTGTAATTGAGGATGGCTTGGTACCAAGGTTCATCATGGCTTTCCTCGTCATTGATAATGGCACAAATGTGGGTTGGCTCACTCCTTCTCTCGACGCACAGGGGCATTGATGTCATGTCGTCAGGTATGTTGACGAGCGCGGCGAGTTTTGCCAGGGCAACAGCAAATTGATTTTCTTCTCGTGGCAAGTGGAAGTAGTCGACTTGGTCGAAGAATTCGGCCTCTTGACTAATCTTCGCTCGGTAAGGAGCTAAGCTGTCAGATCGGATTTTCCATAATCCGGATACCTGATTGATGATGAGTGAGGAATCGCCGTGGACCCTCAATCTCTTGATGCCAAGTGTGATGGCTGCTTGTAGGCCGATGAGACATGCTTCATATTCAGCGGCATTGTTGGTGACGGCAAAGTCCAGCTTGACCGAGATCGGAACATGTTCTCCCTCCGGTGATATTAGAAGGATTCCTACCCCGAAACCTCTCAGATTAGATGCACCATCGAAGTATAGGTCCCATGCGTCGGAGCCGGCACAAGGATGTCCTCGTCAGGAAGTGACCATGTGTCGGTCGCTGGATCCTCGTTGAAGGGATTTTCGGCTAAGAAGTCGGCAACTGCTCTTCCCTTGATAACCTTGAGGGGTACAAACTTGAGGTCAAATTCGGACAGCATGAGTGTCCACCTAGACAGCCTTCCGTTTAGTACGGGTTTTTCGAAGATGTATTTGACCGGGTCCATCTTAGAGTAGATGTGGACCGTGTAGCTGAGCATGTAATGCCGCAGCTTTTTGTTGACCGTACTAGGGCAAGGCATGTCTTTTCCAGTTGGGTATACCTCGTCTCGTACTCAATGAACTTTTTTTTGATGTAGTAAATGGCTCGTTCTTCGTTGCCAACTGTTTGTGCTAGCATTGCTCCCATGGCCGTGTTGGTAACAGTCAAGTATAGGGATAAAGGAATCCCTGGTTGAGGTGGCATAAGGACAGGAGGTTTGGATAGGATTTCCTTTATCCTGTCGAAGGCCTTCTGACAGTCGTCGTCCCAATCGGTGTGATCGGAGGCATGAAGCTTTTTGAATATCGGTTCACAAATCATAGTGAGCTTGGCAATGAACCGGCTGATGTATTGGACCTGACCGAGAAATCCCCGAATCTCCTTCTCGTTCTTAGGCCGAGGCATTTGTTGAAGGGCTTTGATTTTGGTTTGATCAATCTCAATGCCTCTTTTGCTGACGACATGACCCAAGAGTTTTCCGGAGGTGACCCCGAATGCACACTTCTGAGGATTTAGTCTCATGTTGTATTTCCGCATACGAGCGAAGAATTTCCGGAGGGCATTGATGTGGCCATCCCGTTCTTTTGATTTGACAATCATGTAATCGACGTATACCTCCTTGTGCATCATGTCATGCAGGAGAGTAGTAGTGGTTCTTTGATAGGTTGCCCCGGCGTTGATGAGACCGAAAGGCATGACCGTGTAGCAATATGTACCCCACTGTGTAGTGAACGCAGTCTTGTGCATGTCTTCCTTAGCCATTTTAATCTGGTTGTACCCAGCATACACGTCCATGAATGATAGGAGAGCATGTTCGGCAGTGTTGTCCACCAGAATGTCAACATGTGGCAAAGGGAAGTCGTCTTTTGGACTCGCCTTGTTCAGATCCCTGAAGTCGACGCAAACCCGAATTCTTCCGTCTTTCTTTGGTACGGGCACAATGTTGACCACCCAGTCAAAGTATCCAGACACTTTGATGAAGCCATCCTTGAACTGTTTGTCCACTTCTTCCTTGGTTTTTAGGGCCCACTCAGGACGCATCCGGCGTAGCTTCTGTTTCACAGGTTTAGCCCCGGGTTTAATGGGTATCCGGTGCTTTGCGATTTCTCTGTCAATCCCAGGCATCTCTCTGTAAGACCAGGCGAACACGTCCTTGTATTCGTGGAGGAGGTCAATGAACTGTTGTCTTTCCGAGGGGTTCAGGGTTGTCCCTATTCTAAGTTCTTGAGGTGTATTGTCGGTTCCTACGTTAATAGGTTCGGTTTCCTCAATGATGGAGGTTCTGTTTTCCCTTTTGTCAAGTTCTTTGGCTAGGTGAGGTGGGTAGTCACTCAAGTCAAATTCCTCATAGTCATTTAGAATGGCATTGCAGTTAAAATGAGACGAGTCATAAGCAAACTTAGCGTTCATTAAGTTAACACGAGCGAAAAGCTCGGAAAGGACAGACATCTCGTGGTCAGTCAGAGGCGACACAACAGAGGAAGTGGCCCTTGGAACAGGCTCTAGGTTGTCATCTTTCATGGGAGTGGGGGTGACCCTAGTAGACTCAGCCTCTGAATCAGCCACGACTTTGTGATAAAACAGTGGGAAGGGGACCTTGACTGGGACATCAGGAGCTTTAGGAGCTATGACAGACTCTGACTCCAACTCAGATTCAGACTCAAATCATTCTTCACTTCCCTCCTTGAACATAGGGCCTTCTACAGTTGTTATCTTGAGAATGTGGCCTTGGCGATCGGTCCACTTGACGGTCCTTCTCCAGCCTTGGGTGACTTTCTCCGGGTCAGTATCGGAGATCAAGGCGGTTGGATCAAATTGATTGTCCTTTAGGGCGATGTTGATGATGTCCTCATAGTCGAGGTGTTTGATGTTATCTTCCTCAAAGAGGAGTGTGACAGCTTGTCCGTCAAGGCATGGTGACAGTTTGGACTCAGTTGATGCAGCTTCGATGTTGTCGGGGATAAAGTAGCAGCCCTGGAAGACTTCCACTCCCGGGTACCTAGCCTTGGCCACAGAATCATAGATTGGTTCTGGAAACCCATGGTAGGGCTCGAACTCTCCCTCGGGGACAAATTATCCGTTGAGAGTCAGATGGTAGGGACGGAGGATGACTCCATGCTTCTTGCGTTTTCGGACTAGGAGGTTAATCTCCTGGATTTCTTCGTCGGTGGGTTCGTATCCCAGCCCAAAGGGAATGTTGGGGACCTTAGCCTGTTTCAAGGGAGGCAATGGGTCCTTTAGTGGATCGAGCGGCAAACCCGGGAAGTAACCCTGACGCATCATAATACGGTTGACCGTGAGGTTGGTGAACGGGTCACAATCAGAGGGCGTCAATTCATCAGTTATGGCGTTTACGGCTTGGAAACCTCACATTTCGTCGTCGTCCTCCTCAATTGCTTGGGAGGCCATCCCCTTTCTTATAACTGTTTTGATTGGGGAAGCAGGAATCGTGACCGTTTTCCCGTTGAAGGGGACCCTGATCTTCTGGTGGAGAGTTGAGGTGACCGCCTTGACGGCGTGAATCCAGGGACGTCCCAGAAGCATGTTGAAGGACGCATCGATTTCGACCACTTGAAAACTGGTTTGTCTTTCCAGTGCTCCGGTTGCGACGGTCAAAGTGATAAGCCCGGCGACCTTGCGACAAGTACCGTCGTAGGCGCGTACTCCTTAATTCGTTGGTATCACGTCAGCTTCCTTGATTCCCAGCCTGTGGGCAGTCTTAAGAGGAATGACATTCACCGCGGAACCGTCATCCACGAGGACCATGGGTATATTTTTTTGGAGGCATTGTACGGTAATATACATGGCCAGGTTATGATTGGCTCCGAACGGAGGGATGTGCTCGTCGGAGAAGACGACCGGGTTATTCAGATCAGGGGCGTCCCTCGTCATGTGCGCCACTATTTCTTCTGGGGAAGAGGTGGAGGCCTCGGTTAATTTTCCCAAGGCCTGCAGCAAGGCCTGTCGATGCTCAAAAGACGTTGCGATCAGTTGCCAAATTGAGATTTCGGCTTTCGCTTTCTGGAGCTGTTTCAGGATTGAGTTATCGGGGGCCTTTGGTTGAGTGTCCACCTCTGGGACGATTTGATCATTCGTTGTTGGAACGTCCGTTGGATTGTTCGGATTCTGATAGGGACGTCCGGACCGGGTGAGATGTCCGATTTCTTTCGCCCGCTTCTCCTTCCCTGGGATGGTATAGACATCCTCAACATCATCTCTCCATATGCCGTTAATTTCGGAGTCTCGAGGATACCTTGGAGGGGTATTCCTCGGTGAGTAGTTCTTGTGGGGAATATTCTTGTGAGGATGGTTTTTGTGGGGGTGATTTTTGTGGGGATAGTTATTTTGAGGGTAGTTATTTTGAGGGTGATTTTCGTGAGGTCTATGCCAGAATGGTCGTGGGAGCAATCCATCTTGGGGTGGGTAGTTTTGAATGCTCGGGGAATTCTCCCTTGGGCGCGGTGTTGGTGGGTTGAATATGAGTCGACGGTAGGTGTCGTCGAGTCGGGTGATTCTCTTAGAGAGGCTGGCTATGGCCTCTTCAACTTGTTGAAACATAGTGAGCATGGTGGCAGCAGTAAACACAAACACTCCGTCTGAAGGATCCTTTTCCAAAGCATTCACCTCGTCGTCAATTGGCAGGATGGGGTGAGAGGAGTCCAGGGTCGGCTCATCATCAGAGATAGCATGGATCCCCAAAGGATTCGTCTTGTTATTCGGCTTAGTAGGTGGGGGTAATGGCAAATATCCCTTCTCAATCATGTCTTGAATAAGGAGCTTGAGCTTGAAGCAAGTTTCGGTATCGTGCCCTTTCCCCCGATGATACTGACATTAGGCGTTGGGGTTCCAGAACCGGGACTTCTTGGCATCGGTCGGATCCGGGGTGGGTCCGATCGGTTGTAACTTCCCTTGGTCCATGAGCCTTTTCAGGGCACTTGCATAAGTCGACCCTATGTTGGTAAACACTCTCTGGGGGCGTTCAGTTTTCTTAGCAGATGGTTCGACGAGGTTGACCTCATCAATCTTGTTCGTCTGACCGTAAGGGCGAGATCCGGTTGAGGTGGATCCCTGGTAACCTCTGCCAGTAGTCTTGGCTAAGACACCCTTTCGGAGGTCGTCCTCAATACGCGTCCTCAGAATCTGCAGATCTTGAAAAGTCTTGATATTCTGATACCTCAGTAGGTTAGCATAAACGGGCAGAGATTGTTGACAAACTTTTCCACCAGAGTTGATTCACTTGGCTTACTGACCAATTGAGTACTCACCCTCCTCCAACGGGTTAGGAACTCAGTGAACCCTTCCTTGTCGTTCTGGGTTAGCACTTCGAGAGTACGGGTATTGGCCTGGATCTCGACATTGTCGGCATACTGTTTGGCAAACTCAACTGCGATCTCATCCCAAGTAGTAAGGTTTTTCGGACCAAGGGAGTAGTACCATTGGCGAGGAATCGGCTCCAAAGAGGATGGGAATAACCGGGTAAAAAGCTCCTGTTTGACCCCCTTAATGGCCATGTAGTCTTTGAAAGCACGGATATGGTTGAGTGGGTCCTCCACTCCCTTGAACTTAGGCACATCGGTCAGGGTGAAGTTGTCAGGTAACTGGTCCCCAACAGGTTCGAACCTTCGGTTGTTCTCAAGATGTATATTGTTACCTCTGGCTAGGAGCTGTTCTTCCAAGAGTTTCAGCCTCTTCTCAGTTTCAGTCAGAGGTGGGGTATTATGTTCCCCAGTTTCCTTATTCTCCAGGGCGTCGATACGGGTCTCGACGCGATCCAGGGTGACCTTAAGAGCGGTAAGCAGGCTGGCTAGTTGATCAGTTGTTGTCATTGTTGTTGGACGAAGCTGAAGACGGGGCCATGGCTATGAGGCAGAAAAATGGCTCACATTACAACTCAATCCGACACGGTTCCAAGACTGAACGCAGACAATGCAAAGGAAAAGACAAAGATCAGACTCAACAAGACGGAGGTGACCGTGTGTGGTCCCTCGGTGCTGACTCGATTTATGACGTGATGGTGTTTGACCAGACTTTTGACATGAGTCCAACATGACGGCGTGACGCCGTTGGACGGGTCTCGTGGTGAGACGACTCATAAGTAAAGACCCATAAGTACGTTTAATTTGACTCGATAGACACGGGGCGGAATTGGAATGGTGGACTGAAGTTTTTGAAAATAGAAATTTTCAAAAAGATTCATTTGTCGCTTAAACGGACGGCTTCCGAAGATTGAAATCTTCGCAAGTCGAACAGTTGGAAGGGTTGTCTTAAGTTTATTTGCAAAAGACGGTTTGAGTTTGAATCGGCTCGGAAAATAGTGCGTTGTTTCCCAAGACGATTTTTGAAATTCAAAATTGTATGTTTTGAAAATCGAGTTTGAAATGTTTGAAGAGGTCTCGGGGACGGTGTATGGTCCTCGGGATCTCGAAAGTGTCTCGAGAAAAGGGTGTGTGCTTTTCTCGGATTTTGAAAGAGCCATTGTCAGCGCGAAACGGGTTAAAATCCGGGTCTAGACGCGGCGATTATAACGGCGTGAAAAAGTGATTTGAAATGGTTATACAAAACCGGGTTTAAAAATCGTCATTACGACGGACTAGAAAGGCGTGTTTAAATGGTTATACAAAACCGGGTTTGAAAATCATCATTACGACGGCCTAGAAAGGCGTGTTGAAATGGTTATACAAAACCGGGTTTGAAAATTGTCATTACGACGGCCTAGAAAGGCGTGTTGAAATGGTTATAAAAACCGGGTTTGAAAATCGTCATTACGACGGCCTAGAAAGGCGTGTATCGGTCGGCGAAAGATCGAGGTTTGAAATGGCCATTATAACGGCGCGAAAAGGGTGATTTTGAAAATGACACGGAAGGACTTATGATCAAGTAGCACATAAGCACTCACAGTTTCATTATATTATGCATTATGCTGACACGGGTTTTAGCTTAAAAGGGTGGGTTACACACCAAGCAATCAAACCCCGATTTGCGAGAGGGATACCAATCCAAACAAAATGTGTAAGGAGGGTGCCCTAGCCTCGTGCTCGAAAGTGATGAAAGCTCTTTGACGAAACAGAAATGTGTTACGTCAATGGTATGCTTGACTCAATCGGGATTCGAAACGTGGGGATGAGAAAACTCATGCCGACGAGACGAGCCAATTGGTCGAAAAGGGTTAGGTTGTGGGCCCGGACAAGGAACCCGACCGTGACCGTAATATCAATTAATGCATTCCAACCAAGACCTCGTTCGAGTCTCACCATCTAGGGATCACAAAGACGTAAGTGTCCTAGTTTTCCCCAGCGGAGTCGTCAATCTGTGGACACGGCCCACCTGCGAGCCCACTTCGATCTGTGGACGCACAACGGTCTTTTTGAAAGCCACGCTCGGTGGCATAAAATGCTTTTGACCGGATCGTTTTAGATCGGTCGGTTTCGTCTCGGTAAGGGTCTCGAAACGATTAGAGATGTTCGGAGTCGCCACCAAGCATTTGTGGGATGCCTGGAACCCGTTCGAAATCCACTTTATACCTCGGTCAAATTGAAGCACAAAGCAGCGTTTGACATAGGTACTAAAGATAAGGAAATCGTCCCTCTTTAGCATCCTATCTCTAGAATGATTCTCGTACGCCCTGGAGAAGGTCGTTTACTATCCAAAGTTTCTGAGTAAGAGGTGAAGGTACGTATTGGGAAGCCCTTTAATCAGACACCCAATCCCGCCCGCGTTTAGCGGCCTCTACTGATCGATCTTGGTTGGTTGAATGCAAAAGTTGATAAAACGGTTTAAATGCATGAATGCGCATCCAATGATTTAAACCTAACATGTGAGAGCTTTCTAAGTCGGTTGATTTAATCCAAGTATCAAGTATAAGATGTCGAGTTGGATTAATGATTGATTTGCATGCAAGACGTAAATTAAACATCCATTTACCGTATTAGGTTTAGGGTGCATAACATGATCCATTTGTCTAAGTAAGGCATTTCGCAAATATGGTTTTGAATAGTCATCTGATCCATCCTATATCCGGGTTAACCGGAGTCGGGATCGTCCTAGACTAATGCTGGAAGGGAATAGGCCCTGTACCAGACGGCTATATGAGGCGCGAGCCAGCCGGCGATACAAGGGGCCTCCCTCTGGTTTTGAAAGTGAGAAATGGAGAGCCTGTTTAGGCGCGGGTTAGCCCACGGTTTATGTGCCATGTTCTGACCTTTTAGAAAACGTTACAAAACGTGTTGAAAATGGGTATTTGAACCCGGTTTGATTTGAAGGGGTCGTTTAGACCGCATTTGTTGATTTGAAGAACTAGACTCGAATAATCATATCATTATTTTGATAATATTCGATGTCGGGTTTGATTTGACAAACTTGACATGAATAGTTTTGAAAATGATTATGGACTAATTGTCTTAAGTCCATTTGAATGTAATTAGTCGATACTCATCATCGTACCTGGGTTAAAATCCGGCATGGTATGTAGAACCAAGGATGACTTTGTGTTGGGGACTAATATGTTTGTTTGAAAATGTAAAGAAATGAAATAAAAGGCTTTAAAATACCTTTTAAATGTCATTAACCAAATATTATCACCGAAACACGGATTTAACCGTCATGGTATGAGGAACCAAGGGTGAAAAATGTTTTATGGTTAAAACAAGTGGAATAAAATAAAAAGGGTTCGAAAATACTTGAAATGGTGAAAACCGATTACAAATATGAAGATGGATTAAAGGGAAATGACGAGAACAAACACGGTTGATCTCTGGTCTGAGTACCCCATTTAGGCGCGGGCCAGTTGGTGACCTAAGGGGCTTCTGCCTCAGACCAAAAATCAGTTTTGGCTCGTTTATTCCATGTTTTTGTTCATGTTATGCATGTTTTAGCATGTTATAGTCTTGAAACAAATGAAAACATAATAAAAGAGGATTTTTACACCCTCATACTTACATGTTTGGTTATGGCGAGTGACCGACGTAAGTGTAACAACTCGTTTGATCGGAAAAGACTCGGTTTAAAACCGTTTTGGTGCATAAAAAAGAGTGTTTTAATGTTAGTGATGGTGTAGTGGTCGAAATGGTCGGTCAAGTGATTTAATGCACGATGACGGTACCAAACAATGTGTAAGGCACGTGTTTACGATCGGTAGGTCGTAAATACACGTCGGGTTGTGACTTAAGAAGTCGAGTCGATAATTTTAAGGGAGAAAAGAGGGGGCGGACACTCGCGTAACTCTCAAATGGGTGGCATTTGAGGGGTATATATAGGAGAATGAGTGGTTGTGTGAGTTTTGAGCGATCTGGCCACCTGGGCTGCTCAAAGAGGCGTGAGCCACGTCGTGGTTCTTCGAGTTGTGTTGTCACTTTCACAACAAACGCAATCATGATTTGTTCTATCCTAGGTTTTGTAGTCATATGTTTGGTACTTCACCAACATGAATCCGGGAAAACTTAAGGTAGAAGGTTTGAAATGTTTTGTTTTTGGTGATTGACTCGGTTTGACTCGTTGTTGGAGTCGGGATTTGAATTTTTGAGTCGGTTTTTGGTCCGGTGCCGGTTTTGACTCTAGTTAGTGTCATTGCGACCCCGTCGTCGTGCATTAAACACTCCAGGTATTTTTGAAATGTTTTGAAATATTTTATTTTCGAAATCGTTTTAAGTTTTCCGACGTAAAGTTGTACACAAACTGTCGATCAAACGCCGTGATTCCAAAACATGTTGTAGTCCGATAATCATCGGGTGTTTATTGGAGTCTCAGCAGATACTGGGTATCTACAATGAGACATTCCGTAAGTGTGAGGTAAACATTCCCCTTCTTGATCTTTTGAAAAGTGTACCCAGGTATGCTAAATTTTTGAAAGATTTGTATACTGTTAAAAGACAGCAAAGGCTGAAAGGTACTCAAAAAGTGAAGGTTAATGAACATGTTAGTGCCATGTTCAACGAAAACTGCCACCAAAATGCGGCTATCCTGGCATGTTCACTATTCCTTGCACTTTAGGTGACACTAGAATTGAGAGAGCTATGCTAGATTTAGGTGCATCCATCAATGTGATTCCCTATTCCCTTTATAAGTCTATGAAACTAGGTTCTTTGGTAGAGATTGGGATAGTTATACAATTAGCTGACCGATCTAATGCTTACCCTAAGGGAGTGGTGGAGGATGTACTTGTTATAGTTGATAATTTGATTTTCCCTACTGATTTCTATGTTTTAGAAATGGAACATGATAAGCATGCGGCCCCTATACTGTTAGGGAGGCCTTTATTGAAAACTGCTAGTACAAAGATAGATGTATCTAGTGGTTCTTTGACTATGGAGTCCGATGGTCAGGTTGTAAAGTTTAATATCAATGATTCCATGAAATATCCTCTTGATGTGCATTCTTTAAATTTCATTGATATTATTAAGCCTTATGTGCAAGATGTTTTTAATATTAGTGGAGTTGATGATGTGCAAATGGTGATTGAGAATAGCATAGAAAAAGATGGGTGTAGATATTGCTTTGTCTACTAACTTGCAGGAGGTTGCGGCAGATTTGAGTTTGTATTAAAGAAACCCGATTTCTTATGAGAAAGCACCACTAACCCTTCCTATGGAGAACTTGTTACTATCTGTTTTGCAGGCACCAAGGGTAGAGCTAAAGCCACTTCCAAAACACTTGAAGTATGTGTTCCTTGGTGAGGGGGATACGCTGCCAGTTATTATCTCTAGTAAGCTAACTAAGGAACAAGAGGGGAAGTTGGTAAAAGTTCTAGATGAGCATAAGACTGTTATAGGATGGACCATTGCCGATATCAAGGGCATTAGTCCATCTACTTGCATGCACCGCATCTTACTTGAGGATGATGCGAAGCCGGTAAGACAACCACAGCGACGGTTGAATCCTCCTACGATGGAGGTGGTAAAGAAAGAGGTTATTAAATTGTTTCAGGTGGGTATGATATACCCAAATATCTGATAGTAAGTGGGTGAGTCCTACACAGGTAGTCCCTAAGAAGTCTGGGGTAACTGTTGTAGAGAATGCTGACGGAGTCTTGGTCCCGACTCGAGTGAAAAATGGTTGGAGGGTTTGTATTAATTATCGTAGACTTAATGTTGTGACAAGAAAAGACCATTTTCCCCTCCCTTTCATTGATCAAATGTTAGAGAGGTTGGCTGGTAAGGCCTTCTATTGTTTTCTAGATGGTTATTCAGGCTATTTTCAAATAGCCATATCTCCTGAGGACCAAGATAAGACTACTTTTACTTGTCCATTTGGCACTTTTGCATATCGACGCATGCCTTTTGTACTTTGTAATGCCCCCGGTATATTTCAACGATGTATGATGTGGTTAGCATATTTTCTGAGTATGTTGAAAAATTTATAGAGGTTTTTATGGATGATTTCACCGTTCACGGTGAGTCATTTGATGATTGTTTAGCTCATTTATCCCTTGTTTTGAAAAGATGTATCGACACTAATCTTGTTTTAAACTCTGAAAAGTGTCATTTTATGGTTGAACAAGGGATAGTTTTGGGGCATGTAGTCTCCTCACGCGGCATAGAGGTCGATAAAGGAAAGGTAGATACTATTCGGTCTTTACCTTATCCTTCTACCGTTCGTGAAGTTCGTTCTTTTCTTGGTCATGCAGGTTTCTACCGCAGGTTTATTAAGGACTTCTCGAAGGTTGCCTCACCACTTTGCAAGTTGCTGCAAAAGGAGAGTGATTTTATATTTGATGATGGATGTAAAAAGGCTTTTGATGAATTGAAAGGAAGATTAGTCACCGCTCCTATAATCCAAGCTCCTGATTGGTCTCTTCCTTTTGAAATTATGTGTGATGCGAGTGACTACGCATTAGGAGCTGTGTTGGGACAGAAGGTGTGGCGATTATCTCATATAATTTACTATGCTTCCATGACATTGAATGATGCCCAGAAGAACTAATCCACTACTGAAAAGGAGTTGCTAGCGGTAGTTTTTGCTTTGGAAAAGTTCTGCTCCTATCTTCTAGGAACCAAGGTTATTGTCTTTTCTGATCATGCTGCTCTTTGATATTTGATGTCAAAGACAGAATCCAAACTTCGGCTAATAAGGTGGATTCTACTTTTGAGTGAGTTTGATTTGGAATTGAAAGATAAGAAGGGGGTCGAAAATGTGGTAGTTGACCACCTGAGCAGTCTAGTTCGGGATGATAAAGCAAGGAACAACCAAGAGCCTATAAAAGAAATGTTTCCCGGTGAGACATTGCTAGCCATTCAAACCACCGAGCCATGGTATGCTAATATAATAAATTATTTGGTGTCCGGACGGTTTCCTGCTGGATTTTCTAAGTCTCAAAAATATAAAATCAAGAGTGATGCTAAATATTACATTTGGGATGAGCCCTATTTATGGAAGCATGGGTCCGATCAAATTATTAGAAGGTGTCTTCTAGAGGCCGAGATTGCCTCTATTTTAGCACATTGTCACTCCTATGCTTGTGGAGGACATTTCGGTGCTAGGAGAACCGCAAGGAAAGTGCTAGAATGCGGTTTTTGGTGGCCAAAATTATTTCATGATTGCCATCTCTTTTGCAAATCATGTGATAACTGTCAAAGGGTGGGTGCAATATCAAAGAAGAGCGAGATGCCACAAAACTCGATGCTAATCTATAAGATTTTCGACCTATGGGGTATTGACTTTATGGGTCCTTTCCCTAGGTCAGATGGCTATCTCTATATTTTATTGGCAGTGGATTATGTATCTAAGTGGGTGGAAGCTATCCCCACTAAGACCGGTGATGCTAAGGTTGTGGCTGCGTTTGTCAAAAGCCACATTTTCACTCGGCTTGGATTTCTAAGAGCTCTTATTAGTGACTGTGGTACCTATTTCTGCAATCGTACCATCGAGGCTTTGGTGAAGAAATATGGAGTAACACATTGGATCTCCACTGCCTACCACCCCCAGACGAATGGACAAGCTGAAGTGTCCAATAGAGAGGTCAAGTCAATTTTAGAGAAGACGGTTAATCCTAACCGAAAATATTGGAGTTTGAGGCTAGAAGATGCATTATGGGCATATAGAACGGCTTACAAGACACCCCTTGGTATGTCCCCGTACCGGATTGTATTTTGTCTCCATAGAAATCTCCAACTCCAAGAATTGGATGAAATCCGGCTTGACTCGTATGAGAATGCGGCCTTATATAAAGAGAAGAGTAAGGAGATGATCTCTAGGCGGTCTTTTGAGGTGGGTCAAAAGGTCCTCGTTTATCAAAGTCGCCTACATTTGTTTCCGGGTAAACTGAAATCCCGGTGGGTTGGACCGTTTGTTGTTACTAAAGTATTCCCTCATGGAGCCGTAGAGATTCAAAGCTTGGAGACGGGAAAATTTTTGAAGGTGAACAGTCAACGGTTGAAGTTGTACTACGATGGTTTTCATATGGAAGGATTTGAGTCCATTTTACTTTTGGAACCCATCTACGAGGATTAATAATATCACTAAGTCGAGCTAACGACGTTAACCAAAAGCGCTAATGGGAGGCAACCCGAGATTTATATCCTTTTCCTTAGTAATTCTTTTAATTATGGGTCATAATTAATTAATTTGTTCGGTACAAATTAATATTTCATAATGTTAGTGTCTTTGTGATTTTATTACTCGTTCTTATTTTGTTTTGACGGTTTGTTATATGTATTAGGAATGTGGAATGTTATTTCAAGACGGAAAGAAAAGCTCAATTTGCGCATCATAATGGTGCGTGTGGGTCGCACTAATCACACGCGTTTTAGCAAAGAAAAAAACAACGAGGCAGCCTCGATTTCGCGTTCAGCGTTCACTCGAAGCGCGTTTGACGTGCGTTCAATGCGCGTGCGAGGTTCAACACACATTCACCCTACAAAATTGCGATTGTTTTCTTTCTATACTCAGGTATTAAGCTTCTTCGAAACTTTTCTTTTCTTTCTACCCTATTTTAGCATCAATTCCCCCATTCCAACTTAATTCTCTCTTAATTTCTCAAATTCTTCAAATTATAGCTCAAATTTAACGAAAATCCCTCACAAATTGCGATTGTTTTAATTCATTCATTCATTATTTTTGAAAATCGTCTCATCTTGCTGCAAAATTGTTCGAAAATTTGGGGGTTTTCAACCCTAATTTCTGGAAATGAAACAATCAAACACTTTCGTCACCAATTCGGGTTCGTTCGATTTTATAGTGCTGCAATTTGTTTCAATACTGCTGAAATTGGTTCAAAAAATTTGGGTTTTATTAACCCTAATTTCCGGAAATTCGAAAATCCAAGCCGTTTTCTTCAATAATTCGTGTTTGTTCATTGCTTATTCAACAATTTCGTGCCATTACTACCGAAATTGGTGCGAAAATTTTGGGGTTTTCAACCCTAATTCCGGAATTAAAAATTGCTATTTCAATTGAGACGATTTTGGGCGTTGCTTTGGATTTTGCTGCTTCAATTCAAAGTCGTTTCAAGTCCGTTGCGCCTATTATTTTCAGCGGGTTTGTAAGTACTCAAATTTTCGAGCTTTATTTCTCCTTTTGCTTAAACTCGAATTTTCATTGTTTAAGTCGAATATTTGTGAGTACTTATACTCAATTGTGGTCCTCTTTTGTGTTTCATTGCTGGTTTGGGGGTTGTATATTGGTTTTGTGTTGAGTGACGAGGGAGTGTTTGTTTTGTGAGGCACTGCTGGACTGTGACGGTGTTGCTCCTGGGTTGTGTTGTTGTTGTTTCTAAGCTATGAAGGGTGCTAAAGAAGGTCGGTCGGGTAGGACTAGTGGCTAAGGTGAGAAGAACCACGGTGCGTTGTTGTGGGCAACTTGCTATGGCGGTTGTTGGTATTTTGTTTAGCTAGAGGAGTAGAGGCGATTAGGTTTATTTACATGGCTTAGTGTCGTGTTGTTGAGGCATACTTTGTTGATTTAGAAATGTTGTTTTTGGGTGAGCCATGTGAATTTGTGTCTAGGCTGGAGAGATAAGGGGCGTAGCTGTTAATGACTTGCTAACCATGACACATTGTTAACCTTTTGTCTTGTGTTGTGAGTACTATGAGATGGGATTTATGACGGTCATTACTTTTTGATGGAAGTATTTAGATTGCAAAATGACCATATACTTTAACTTGGAGGGAGTTCTGGAGGGTGTGTGAGGTGTGAAAGTTTTTGGACATGTTGGTTTTCATGTATGAGCCGTCATTTATTTGCATTCTATTTAGTCCTTCGGTTCTACATCGAGGACGAGTAGAAGTTCAAGCATGGGGAATTTGATACGACACATTTAGTCGTAGTTAATTGAGGATAATTAGTATGTTTTTGAAAGTTAGAAGGGTGTTATGGAGCTTAATTGCAGGTTACTAGTTCGTGAGTTTTGATTAGCTATTGGGTCGGTTTAACATGTTTGAGACGGAGTCCAAGTCCGAGGATAGGTGGGCCCAACGACCTATGAAGATGTCGTGAGATATGTGCGCAAATATTGGTCATATGTCGCACTCATAAGGCGCGCATATGACAAACAGGTAGATGGCAAAAACAAGACTCATGACCTGCACGCGACTGACATTCGTGCTTCTTACTCCTTTGTCGCATAGTTATGTTTTATGAGACTTGTTTTTAATGTTTTATTTTACTCGGTTTGTTCCGAGACCCGCTTTGACTTTTTATTAGTTGACTTTGTTTAGAGAGTACCTAAGCTTATTTTTCAGTTTTAGGGAGATGGATGCAATTTTCTTAGAAAACCTAATTACGTTTAGCAATAACTATTATGCAAGGCTAATTCTCTCCTACTTGACTCAACTAGTTGAAACTCCGGTAATTTCTTGTGAGATTATTAATCTTTTGCTTAATCTTGAGTATTGTTTAGTTCCTTGTTTTAATATTAGTTTTGATATTTATCTTGATTAGGTGTACAACTAATTAGGGTTTATATTAATTCATATGCTACATTCGGTTAAATGCTCAGTTTGCTATATTAATCTTATCGCGGTAGCAATTGTGATTAAGTTATCGTACTCAGTTTGTCGTAATTTATTCATAAAAAGGATTAAACTTGTGATTTGAATATCGACAGCGTTGTTGGTATTAGTTATTTCTATTACTTTTTCTCTATTGATTGAATGCTTTTAGTTACTTGAACTTGAATTGAATGATTTGGGTTAGTAACAGAAAGGGTGATTAAAGGCAACCGATTTGACTTTCTTCACTAAAATTAGATGAGAAATTGATATTTAATAAAATTGAACTTTATTAGATATTGTAATAGATTGCTCAAGATTGACAATTGTTTATAGTCGATGATCGAGTCATTACTTGGTAGTGAATATGAATTTGAGTCAAGATTCTTCTCCATATTTGATTACTTATAATTCTATTTATTTATTCTCATTTCATTATTAGTTTAATCTTTAAACCAAACTAAATCCCCCCTTTAGACAGTTAATACGATTCTTAATTTAGTTAAGGATCGCTTTTTCCTACACTTTATTTACTTTTACACTTCATCCAATTCCTTGTGGTTCGGCCCTTATTTCTGCTTTACTACTTGTTTAGTATCAAGGATTTAAGTGATATAAATTGTTAATTTGAGGCATACGACTTTAGCCTGTCATGATCTTAAAAAAAGTAAGCAATTATTTACTTGTAAGAAATATGCTCAATTATTACTGGTAACGATAGAACTCCTTACCTCATAATTAAGATATAAAGTGAGCAATCACTATATTAAACTCAGTTAAATAAAATAGTAAAAGTAACAATAATAACATCAAAAATAGTGAAAGTTGTAACATGTAGTAGTAGTAGTTATAGGAATAGTGTATATATCTTATAAGCTGGTTGATAAATTTTATATTATCATAAGTTTATGAATTATATTGTCATGCAAAAATATATTATAAATTATAAATGTATAAATTTAACAAGTCAACGTAGTTATATTTCATATAATATAAAATTCAAATAGAAATTCAGGTAGCTTGGGCCAGGTAGGGCAGCAACACTAACCAAATTATAAGAATATAACTTTGTCAATCACATTGGAATAAGTTTGATAGGAAGTAAATACACTAATGGATATAGTCGAGAAAACAAGCATATCATACTCTAAGATTCAGGTTCTATCAGTTATCAGTTAGCTTTCAGGGATCACGTCGATTTTGGTTCATAGCATTTTGAGTTATATGAATTATTGGTTAGCTTAGCCTTATGGTTGTTTTCGATTCACAATATACCGAATCCTATCAGTTATAGTTTAGACCTTTGTGTCAGGTTAGATCCATTTCGATTCATCAGATTTTCAGATCCTATCATATTTATTTTCAAACGATTCAATCAATTATACAAATTGGATCAACTTTTGCCCGCTCTACCACCCATTATGAAATGTTAAATAAGAAAGAGATCACAGATCCACAAAGGTAGTGAGCTATATGCCTATATGTGTATAATCTACAAAGAGTAGGCTTTTTCCCTACTATGTAATACTTAGGGGACGTTTGGTTTGGGGTCTACACGAAAGGAAAAGGGAATCATGCCCCTTCATTCCCTTTGTTATTGTTTGTTTCATCATTTTTCCCATACCCTTTCCCCTCTTCATTCCCTCCCATACTCCCTAAACCCTCTATTTCCATTCACCTCAACCCCCAAGAGAATGAAATTTCATTCCTCACCATACATGAGAACAACTATTGTCATACACTCATACCACACTATCGCCCCCACCACCAAATACTATACAGTCACCGCTACCACCACCTTCCACACCGCCCTCGTAGGTTGACCGTCGTCCACCACGTGCCAGTCTTCTACCTTGTCGTTCCGTCTCCCCACCCCCACACCCACCACCCGAGACACCCTTAAAACAGCCCCTCAAACCCCCTCCCCCACCTCTCTAAACACCAAATCCGGTGTTTAGAGAGGTGGGGGAGGGGATTTTCGGGTTTTTGGGGTTGTTTTAATGGTGTTTCGGGTGGTGGATGTGGGGATGAGGAGAAGGAACGAAAAGGGTGGAAGATGGGAAAAAAAGGGTGTCACGTTGGGGTTGGTGGAGTGACCGGCGTCAGGCCGACTTGCCGGCGTCGGTCGCCCACCGGGGTGCCAGCGAGGGGGAGGCTGGTGGTGGTCGGTGTTGAGCCTTGGTTGTTGGTGGTTGTAATAGTGGGTGGTGTATTATGTTAATTATGTTTACCATTTCTTTAAATTTGCAAAACAAACAACAAGTGACATCAAAGGGGATTTGTTTCATTTCCTTTTCTTTCCTCTGGTTTCCCTTTTTTATTCTCTTTTTCTTTCCGTCCTGTGAACCAAACGCCCCCTAAGTTTATAGTTTTCTGATATCCTATACTAGTAAACAATCTAAATTAGATTTCTTTAACAGCAAAACATTTGTGAATATTGAGATTTGAGATTAGCATAGCGATGGTCCCCTTAAAAATAATGTAGTTTAAAATTATGCTCAACAAGGAAAGTTGCTGACCATAACGTGACTGCTTTGACGGCTAACCAAGTCTCAACCAATCTCTTTCATGTGTACTACTATTGTACTGTACCATATCATGTTTCCAATGAAACAATGTGACAAAGATCCATAATTCTGACTTTGAAATATAGATCGTAAAGTAAAATAACTTAGGTAAATCATATAATTTTTAAGGGTCTATTTTAGGTTCTCGTTATAAATTATCTCGAAATAACCACTCTTTGTTTTTAGCAAATACTCGTTTTGTATATAGTTAAATAGTCTCTCAATTTTCCGTTTTAGTGTACACTTTGATAATTGTAATGTTATCTTGTTATGTACCGAATATGTCTTAATGTAATGGTTAAGGGCATGTATCGTGTATCATAGGTCTTAGGTTCGAATCTCTAACCCCTCGCTATTGTGTCTATTCTGTCTAGGTTGATATATACTGAAAAAGATGATATATTGTAGCCTGATACTTAAACGGGCACCTATCTATGCTTGACTTCAAATTGAGCATGAGGGGTTAACACGATAGACTAAAAATGAGAGGAGAGTGAAAAACGAAAGAATACAACACGTGTTAGATTCAAGTCTCAAAGCTTAACAACATAAGTACCAACAAATAAAGTTCGGCGTCGGTCATATAGAATGTCATAGTCTCAGAATCTCGGAACAGATTTTGGATCATACAGAGATTGAAAACAAAAGGACAAACCTGAATGTTAACAATCAGCAAAACGTCTCTATATGTTTAAGATTAGGGTTAATTAATAATTACACCTTATATAAACCATTTTTCTAAACATACTACTTTATATAAAAAGTTTCAAAAATTACTACCTTATAAAGCATATGTGCATAGAATTTGCTACCAAAGTTAGTTTCCGGTGATTTAAAATGAAATATTCCGACTTATTTTAATTATTTAAATTTTCTCCCTAAAACATAAATTTACTGACCAAAATACCCTCACCTAATTTCCCCTTCTGCCTATTTCCTAACCTATGTCTTGTTCTATTCATCATCTTCTTCAATCTTACCCATAACAAATCACTTAACCAACATCACTTATCATCAACTTTCACAATTAAAGGTCAATCCACCTCCTTATTCCTTAATTAGTTTATGTTCATAAATAATGAATTCGGAGTTTGATGTTATTCGTAATTGAATTAGGGTTCTTATTTTGGGGGTTTATTGAATTTAGCAAAAATGGTTGTTCATTGTACAGAAAATTGTCGAAAAGTCCATTGAATCTTCTCACATCATTTGAATCTTCATCATTTTCTTCAAAGACACTTACCTCTAACTCATATCACCCCCAAAGTTGTGGCCTTTGACATGTTCACCTTCAAAATCGAAGCTCTTTTGAACTCTACTGATATTTGATTTTGATTGTCTTTGCTAAACAATTTCTCTACCACATTCCAATAATCAAAAAAAGGGTTATAATTTTATTACATAATATAAATGCAATTCGGGTTTCAAATTATAAAAGTGAAACAAACAATGGGGTTCTAATTTATCAAATTACAAGAAAAAAAAATTATATTAACAAGAGCTCTTAATTAGGCCTACATATTTCATTAGTTGAGGAGAGTCGATTTGCAAATGTTGATGCAAATGTTTGTTAGAGTAACAACTGAGGGATATGAAAAGAGGGGGGAGAGGTGAAAAAAAATTTGTAGAGTGTTTACTGAATTTGTGTTTGTGTTGGCATTTAAATGAGGGGTGTTTTTGTCATTGCACAAAAGAAGTCACCGAAAAGAAGCAATGGTAGCAATTTGTATACATATATGCTTTGTAAGGTAGTAATTTTTGGACTTTTTTTTATAAGGTAGTAAGTTTAGAAAAGTGGTTTATATAAGGGTGTAATTATTAATTGACCCTTAAGATTATAATGTGTTTGATTGTATTGACACGAGAGTGTCTAGATGTTCGTCCAGATGGATGGTTAGACTATACAGCAAAAAGGATAGCCCAGTTGTATGTCAACTGATTCTTCAAATTGAGCATGAGGGGTTAACATGATAGACAACAGTTGTATACTAACATTGTACAATCGCCTCAAAGTTATTGAGCTCTTACACAAAGCTGTTGAGCTATTTTACAAGTTATTGAACTATTTTACAAAATTATTGAGTTTAATAATTATTTGTTAAATTCAATAACTTTGTACCATAACTCGATAATTTTGTTAATAAAGCTCGACAACTTTGTAACAAAGCTCAACTACATTGAATAAGTTGTATATACAACCAGTTATATAATACATTAACTGAAAAATGAGGGGTTAATGTGTTTTACAATCAAACACATTATAATGTTAAACATATAGAGACGTTTTATTGATAAAACCAACACAATTAAACCAAATACACATAGAACCCTTAAAAAGACTTGCACTCAACAAATAACTTCTAAATTAATGGGATAACAACTCACCTAACACACTAATGCAACTAAGCTAATTCTTAGGAGAAACAATAGGGAACAACTTTGACTAAATTTGGATCATAGAAATCCAACAAACATGACTTGTACTTCTCTTATTTTTTTTTTTTTTTTTTTTTTTTGGAATGGGAGAGCATTAAATAAAAGGAAAGACAAAGTTCAGTACATCACGGGGGCGGATCGGAGGAAAGCGGTGTAAAAGCCAAAAGTAAATCAGAGTTACAAAGTTCAAATAGAAAATGGGGAACGCAGTCCCACTCAAAACAACCCGCGGAGGGGCTAGAGTCTAAGAGAGCGAAACGAGCAATGGCATCAGCAACGCGGTTACCCGATCTCCTCTCAAAATCCAGCATCAAATGGGGTGAGTCCTGTAAAAGAGTCCTACACTCAAGAATAATCTTAGTACACGGGCCACAAGGAATGTTATCGCCAAGAATAGAGGAAACAACATCCAAGCAATCAGAGGCAATCAAGACTCTACTACCTAGACCAATAGACCGTAAAATCCCATCACGAATGGCGAGAAGCTCGCAAAGGAACGGGTTAGAGGCAACCAGGCGTGAAGACCAACCCATAACCCACGAACCAGACCAATCCCTAGTGACACACCCCAGGCTAGCAAAGGAGGAGGAGGAGGAAAGTGCCGCGTCGACATTGGTTTTTAGCCAGTCGCGAGGCGGGAGGGCCCAGCTAACAGGATAGCAAGAGGCATCGGGGGGGGCAGCGGAGGTGGGGGTACGATCATGAGCAGAGATCCAGGCAGAGGCGAGGGAGGAGACAGAGTCACAGAAAGAGATAAGGGGCAAGGGAGTATGATGTGTGAAGGTCAAATCACAGCGCCTGAGCCAAATGCGCCATAAAGTGAAGGAGAAGAGGGTGTTCCAGTGAAGGTCGTTGCTGGTGCAGTTGTTAAAGATCCAATGTTTAAGATCGGAGGTGAAGAAGGAGTGGTTTGGCTCCAAGCGGGACCAGACACAAGAGGCAAAGCTGCAATCACGGAGGACGTGAAGGGAGGACTCGGGTAGGGAGGGGTTGAGGCAGAGGTTGCAGGTCTGAAAAGGGAGGATATTTCATGAAAAAAGGGAGACTCTATGAGGGAGCTTGTTCCACCAGGCAAGCCAAAGGAAGAATTTGATTTTTGGAAGAGTGGGGAGGTCCCAAAGCCAAGACATGTCCGAGGCAAAGGGAGGGAGGGAAAGGGCAGGGGCGGAAAGGGATTGATAGGCTTCTTGGATGGAGAATTTTCCTCGAGGGGCAAGGGAGGTGGTAAGAGTGTCGGGGCAAGAGGAGGAGGGTAAAGGATGAGATAATATCCTAAGGCGGATGACGTCCGGAAGGTCGAAGTCGAGAGAGTCGAGAGACCAGCTGCCATCGGAGATAATGGAGCAAACACGGACCGAAGACGAGGGAAGAGTGAGGGGGTCCGAGATGACACTCCTAAGAGTACCAAGCCCAAGCCAGTCATCCTCCCAGAGGCGGATGGAGGAACCATCGCCGATGGCCCAGGACAGATGGTTTTGGAGAGTGGCCCACCCGATTCCAACATTCCTCCAAATGTGCGAGCCATAGGAGAAGGAACGAGGGGAGGGAGATAAGTATTTACTATGGATAGCTTTGGCGCAGTGAGAGGATTTATTTAGGAGGAGTTTCCAAATTAATTTGATGGAGAGGGCGTCGTTGAGAGGTTTGGAGGCTTTGATGCCAAGACCACCCAAGGTCGAAGGCAGGGTGACCAAGTCCTAGTTGGCAAGGTAATTTTGTCAATACCATTGAGAATGGAGGAGGGGAGTCGGATGCATTGCATCGAGTAAGAGGGAATGATGTTAATGGTAGATTTAATAAGGCAAATGCGCCCAGCTCTAGACAGGTAACGGGATTTCCAGCTGGCAAGCTTAGCATGGAGGTTGTTAATAATGAAGTTGAGGTCGGCTCTTTTAGGCTTCTTTCCCATAAGGGTAAAACCTAAGTAAGTGCCGAGATTACTAGTCTTGTTGATGCCAAGGGAGGTCTCGAAGAGAGAAATCTTAGGGAGGGGAGTATTCCTAGAGAAAATTAGCTTGCTTTTGAGACAATTAATCTTCTGGCCAGAGTTGGAGCAGAAAGAGAGAAGGGTGTCTTGGAGGGCACACCGGGTTTGGTTAGAGGTTCTCCCAAAAATAAGGATGTCATCAGCGAAGAGGAGATGAGAGAAAGTGGCACCACCTTTCCCAAGTGGGAAAGGGGTCCACTCGTTGTCACAACAAGACCGGTTCATAAGGTAAGAAAGGGCTTCCATACAAATGATGAAGAGGTAGGGAGAAAGGGGGTATCCCTGACGGATTCCTCGGGAAGGGGAAAAGGTATCGAGGGAGGTGCCATTAAGGTTGACGTGGGCAGAAGAGGAGGAGATACAGCTCATAATAAGAGTGATGGTATCCGGATCAATGTTAACAGAGATAAGACAATCTCTAACAAAATCCCACTCAAGTCGGTCGAAGGCCTTTTCAAGGTCAAGTTTGAGAGCGAACCAGCCCAGCTTGCTCTTAGAAGTGTGAATCGAATGGAGGATCTCAGAAGCAATGATGAAATTGGCGTCGGTTCCTCGGCCAGGGATGGAGCTGCCTTGGTTAGGAGAGATGATTTTTTGCATGTGAGGTTTGAGACGGTTAACAATGATCTTAATGACAATCTTGTACGTAGTGTTACAAAGGCTAATGGGGCGGAAGTTGGAAATGGTTTGGGGGGAGAGGATTTTTGGGATGAGGGAGATGGAGGTTTTGTTAATGGAAGGGGGGACAATTTTAGTGAGGAAAATGTGTTGGATGAAAAGAGTGATGTCAGACTTGATTATATTCCAGCATCTTTTGTAGAAGCCGGCATTATAGCCGTCCGGTCCGGGGGCCTTGTTTGAACCTAGGGAAAAGAGGGCAAGGCGAATCTCATCCACACAGGGGATTGAGAAAAAGGTGATGGGAGGGGGAGTGGGGTTAGGGGAGGTGGGTGGAGGGTGGAGGGAGGAGGTGGACGCGGTCTTTGCTGGTAGTGTAAAGACTAGTAAAGGATTTGGTGATATGAGAATTGAGGGCGGTATGGCCAGAGATAACTAACCCAACCTCGTCGGTTAAGGAGAGAATACGGTTATAGCTCCTATGGAGGGTGACAGACTTTTGGAAAAAGGAAGTGTTGCGGTCCCCATCAGTGAGCCAGTTTTGGTGAGCTCTATCTTTCCAGTACAAATGCTCAAAATCCAGGACGCGGTCAAGGTCACGGGTGAGAGAGTCATTAAGCTTAAGAAGAAAGTTGGAGTTAGGGTGGGTCCAGAGTTCCTTTTGGACGCCGAGGAGCCGAGAGTTGAGTTCCCTTTTCTTTTTGGGAAGGGTACCAAAGGTAAGGCCCGCCCAGTCAGTCAGGGAGAGGCTAAGGTCCGAGAGTTTGGAAGGGACGCAGTCAGGTAAGGTAGGCCAGGTAGAGGAGACAAGGGGGAGGAAGGAGGGGTCACACATCCAGAAGCTCTCAAATTTGAACGAACAAGAGAAGGGGGTGGGGGGAAGGGAGGTATTAAGGAGGATGGGGCAGTGGTCAGAAGACAACCTAGTGAGATAGAGATTATGGGAATTAAGGTAATGGTCCAGCCACAATTGGTTAACCCAAACCCGGTCAAGTCGTTCTAAGATGGGATTAACACGCCGTCTATTGGTCCAGGTAAACTTAGGTCCCGAAAATCCGATATCAATAAGGTTGCAGGAGTCCATGGTGGAGTTAAATAAATTGACTCTATTGATCTTGATACCGTGGCCCCCAAGTTTATCGGAGCTGCAGCAAACTTCATTAAAGTCCCCTAAACACACCCACGGGAGGGTGACAGAGTCGGCAAGGTTCATGAGGTCAGTCCAGAGAATGCGTCTTAGACGAAACTTAGGGCTAGCATAAACAGCGGTAAGTAAAAAATTAAGGTTAGAGGAGAGTACCTGAACCACCACATTGATAGATTGCTCTCCTTTGTTAATAAGCGTAATCGCAGCCTTCACACCATTCTAGAGAATGATGATACCACCCGTAAAGCCCACCGGGTCCAACACCTCAACCGAATCAAAGGGCAACCTCCGCACGATGGCAAGGGAATTAGGAGAACTCACACGGGTTTCCGAGAGGATCACAATGGAGGGCTTGTGGGCATTGTTCAGGTAGGAGAAGTGGGTGCGGAAAGAAGGCCTAGCAATTCCGTGACAGTTCTAGTAGAGGATATTCATGGGGTTAGAGTGCGGGGGGTAAATAACTAGCTCGTTTGGAGCTCTCAGCGGGTCCTCTTCCACGACCCCGTCTGGCGCGTGGTCTGGGAGCGCTGCCAGAGGGCAAGCCGCGGTTAAATTCAGGTAAAGATCCTTGTGATCCATGTTCAGAGGACGCTCCCAACGGATCAGCAAGTTTAGTTTCACCACCGGAGTTAGTGTTCTGAAATTTATCACTGAGTTGGTGAAGCTTGCAACTCGAAAGATCTTGGAAGTTGAGTTCAATAGAAAGACCCTCCTTAATCGAGGCAATATGGGAATAGGGTCCGACAGGAACTGGAGTTCCGGTGGAACAGTGAGGGAGGGGTGGTTGCAGTGCCATGTCGAGAGGAACCACTTCAGAAAAACCAGGAGCACCGGCGGTAAAGTTGGGAGATCGGAGATGTCGGGGAGGTGAGCGGGTTCTAGACAACCCGAGAGCAGGCGGGTATTGATGCGGCACAGGTTTGGGCAGGCAAGAGGTGGTTGGTACGGGTTTGCAAGGATGGCTCGAAGACTGGGTACGGTTACTTGAGGCGAGATGAGGCGACGTTCTAGGGTGAAAGTTGTTTCGTTTATGTGGGCTTCTGGTAGGGTGAGAGGTGGGTGTTGGTAGTAATCCAAGGGGATTGCATTTTGATGGTAAAGCATCACTGTTAATGGGTTTCGGGTCAGGGGGTGGGTGGAAGAGGAGAGTTGGGGGGAGGTAGGAGGACGAGATGACTAGTCTGAGTAGAATCGGACTTTCCAGGGGTGGGTTTGTTTCCAGAAGTGGCGGTGTTTGGGAGTCTTGAGGGAGTGACGACATTTTGGGAGGATGATTTAAATTGTGTTTTTGTGAGGAGGGAAGAGAGAAGTGGAAAGGTAAGGGAGTAATGTGGAAAAGGGGAAAGGAGAGGTAGGCTAAGGAAGTGGTCAAGATTGAATGTGAATTTTGAGGTAGGGGTGGGGCAGGATTCAGAATGCAAAGAATCACAAGAAAGGGTAAGGGGATTGGCAAAAGTCACTGAAGGAAAGGAAGGAAGGGGAAAAGCAGGCTTACTAGTTTCCTTAAAAGGGACCAGGGTCCAAGAGTCAGAAGAGGAAGCTTTAACCAAAGTTTTTACATTGTCAGCAGGCATGTGCTGATCAGAAACATCAGGAACAGGGGGGTCCACAGAGGACTTGACAGAAGAGGAAACAGGGGTGCAAACCCCGTTGCAGAACCCATGACAGTTAGCACAAAAAATTTGTTTCTCGGCTAGTTTAATTTCTTGACAAAAGGAGCCCAGCCACAATTTGGTAGGGATCGGTTTCGACTGATCTAAATGAACGGAGATCCTAGCGAATCGAGCATTATTCCGATTAATCCCATTTGGATCGTGCTTGATAAATTTTCCAATAGAGTTACCGATGGCCCTGAGGATGTCGGGTCGGTGGTACTCGATTGGAAGCTCCGGCAGGATGATCTACGTGGGGATAGAAGTAATCGACGCCGTCGAAGGTTGGAAGTTGGGGACCCAAGGCTGGACATGCAGATAGTGACCTTGTAGAAACCAAGGCCCGTTCTCTTTAATGTTAGCAAGGTCCGGCAAGGAGTCAATTTTGCACGAATAGAAGCCCTTTTTGAGGCCGATGAGGTGGATTTTTCCTTTACAATTCCAGAGAGCCTTGATACTTGAAGCAAGGTGACCGGAGTCCAGAGATTTTCCGGTGAGCTTGATAATAAGTGTGTTTTGCCACTGGGCAAGAATAGACTTAATCACTGGTTGGGGTAGAGAAATAGAGGGTTCCGGTGATTCCTTAGTGGAAGGAGGTTTAGGGGTAAAGATAGGAAATGCAGGTGGGGGTGTCGCTGGGTTGTCGGAGAGGAGGAAATCGGTAAGGGCCGATTTATAATTGATTGGTGGTTGATTGGTCGGCGCTGGTGAGGGATTTGGTTGGGCTGGGTGGGTGAAGGTTTGCAAGCCATCGTGCGAGGTGCGGGCCAAGGCGTCGGAGGAGGGGGTGGATGAAGGTGGGATAACGGATGATTGAAGGTGGGGTTTGGATAAAATCAAAGGGGAGTGTGGTGGGTCAGTAGTTAGGTGGGGATTTTTTGTTGTTAGGTTGGATTCTCTCATTATCTCACTTTATTTCTCTAGAAAAATCATCTCTCTAATGAGAATTTGTGTAATTAGACTCACAATTTACTCGTACTTCTCTTATTGTTATGTCGATTATTCGATACTTAATTAGATACGAGTATGTATCACACTTAAACCATTGTAAGACAAAAGGGCATGTAAAATAGTTCACTCTATGTGTACATGGATATATGTCGATACTTTTGATCTTATCTAAATAACGTAACATATGCCAAACGTAACAGTCTTATTTTTGAATTAGGCCTTGTTTAATAAAACTAGCTGAAAAGATATTGATAAAGGTAACTAGCTTAAAAATTAGCTGATTTCTGTTTTTAAATGACATAAATAATATAAATAATTACTCCCTTCGTGTCGGTCAATTGTTATCCTTTGGTTTTGCCACAAAGACCAACGAAAGAGGAGGGGTCAATTAGTGAATGACAAGTGACCAAATTGAGTATGAATGATCAAATTACTCATCAAGTTCCTTCTTAAAATAGAAAGGACATCAATTGACTGAGATACCCAAAAATAGAATACGACAACAAATGACCGGAACAGAGGGAGTATTTAATAATACAAAATGAAGGGCTAAAAAAGGAAGAAAAATAAGATCACGTACCTTATTTAAAAATACCCTGTTCTTTCTGGCTTTTTAGAGTGAATCGAATCGAATGAATCGAATGGAGCCGAATCGAATCAATTGAAATGAATCGAATGGAGTGAATCGAATCGAACTAAGTCAATGAATCGAATGGAGGAAATGAATCGAATCGAATGGAGCTGAGTGAATGAATCGAATCGAATGGAGTTGAGCTGAATTGAACTGAACTGAATAGAGTTGAACTGAACTAACCTGATTGGAGCTGAATTGAATTTAAATAATATTAATATTAATATTATTAATATTAATACTAAATATAATAATAATAATAATAATAATAATAATAATAATAATAATAATAATAATAATAATAATAATAATAATAATAATAATAATAATAATAATAATAATAATAATAATAACAATAATAATAATAATAATAATAATAATAATAATAATAATAATAATAATAATAATAATAATAATAATTGTTCTGGGTGTAATTCCGGAGCAGGATTGTGACCACTTGAGCTTGTAGAACGATGTCGTTGCTCGTCTCTTCCTTTCACTCTTTTCTGTAAGGATGAACAAACTGAGGGCTCGGCTTGGGGGCCGAGCATACTCACTCCGACGCTCAAGTCAGTAAACTTAGAGAGATAAGTTGTATGTTTAACTTGGCAAAGTATATTGTAGAGAGATAAGGGAGTTTTATACCAGATTTTCTAGTTGTTTTCTCAATGAGATATGTGGAGTATTTATAGACTTTCACCTTTTGTCACGTAGTGGCCAAGTGGTGTAGCAGGTGGAAAGACTGTCTTACCCTCGGCCGAGGGACCCATGACAGGCCGGCAGGCCTGGTTGACTCCATGCCGAGGGGACTGGATGCGAGTACACGGATATGCCTCTCGGCCGGCTAGTTCCGAGCCGAGACCCAGTGACAGCCGACAAGGCTTTGTCGGTTAGGCCGTTTTTCTTTTGACTTGTTGTCTTTTAGCTTTGACCTTGGTCAATATGTTGACTTGGTCAGCGAGTGCAGAATATGCCCCATCAATTTGCCCCCAGCGTAGTCTAAGCCGTGGTATGGACCTTCGATGCGTGTTGAGCGTATTCTGCGCATGTCGAACTTCTTCCTCGGCTTGGTCCTGTTCAGGCCGTACCATATCCCCCCTCCACATTGTTGTGTAATGGACATCGAATGTGGAAAAGAAAATGGCGTTGGCCGAGACCAAGGTTGGGAGTACCGTGTGCTTTTGATTGCCCCCGGCCGGTGCTGCCAAGCCTGGTTGATCAGCTGGCCGTTGGCAAGTAGATACCAAGGAGCGTGTCGAAGAAGATGGGTCACTGTATGTCGATTGACATTCCGCGGCTGCATGCTTGACACGTGGCCTAGTGTTGATTGGTGGATGCTTCATGGGCTTTGCTCTGATTGGTCCACTGAATGAGCTTTGCTCTTTAAATAGAGCAGTATGCCCCTCATTTTGCTGTGCAAATTTCTTTTTCAAGAAAAATTTCCTCTCTCTAGTTTTCGAAGAGTTTTCTCTCTCTAATTTTTGAAGCATTACTCGGTGTAACACTTTCTTTCAAGGTAAAAACAAATTCTTCCCCAACTTTTATTTATTAAGTATTCGTTGCCACCATGTCTGCTGCTGACGCTCCGCCTAGTACCTCAACCCCGGGGGACGAACCGCCGCATCCCGCTGAACAGGAGCCACTGGTTGCCTCCCCGGTAGGGTTCAGGGGTCGTAAGTCGTCTTCTCCTAAAATCGACGAGAAATATCTCGAGGATTTTGATGATGAGGAGGAGGAAGAGACCCAATCTGATTCAGAGAGGCCACATTACTTGTGGCACGACGAAGCCTGCTCGATTAAACCTGATCTCGTTTGGAAGAACAAGTTCGCTTGTGTCTCCGGGCCTGAACTTTTCGAAGACCACTACAACTTCGGCAGGAGTTATAGAATTATTGTCCCTGTGGGTGATCAGGCAGTCTGTTGCCCTCCCGAAGGTTGTATAGGCGTGTATATTAGACATCTGGAGTATGGGCTCCGTTTTCCTCTTAATGAACACGTCGCGGCCATAATCAAAGCCATGAATGTCGCCGTGGCACAACTGCACCCGTTGGCCATTAGGACGATTATTGGCTTCGTATGGTTTTGTCTCTTTAAGGGGGTGGCCCCAACGGTGAACCTTTTCCGCCGGCTCCACCATCTTCGGCTGTCTACCCAAGGCGTCATGGGGTGGTACAACGTGCAGACAGAGCCGGGTTACGTGACCGTCTCCAAGATGACATCCTGCAAAGACTGGAAGGGGCGGTGGGTATATGTCGAGGTTCTGGAGGACTATCCATCGCCCGGTCCTTCCAAAGCCGCGTCAATTTGCGTTGTGAGAGTCGGGGGAGCATGAAAGATATGTCTCCGTAATAAGATTAAGATGGATGCCAAGAAGGTTTATCTTAATGACGACGAAGTGCGGGCAATGAGCATGTTCGAGAGGTCGAGAAGGATGGCACGCCGAAGGGATGGATGCCTCCGACGCAGATCGTCCTTCAAGACGAGCCACTTTGTCACGTCGGCCTCATACCGGCCCTCGGCCCAGGGGGGTGAGTGGGGTCGGTATGAGGCCCCCTTTGCTTTTATGCTTCGATATTTGAGCCTCGGTTTACTTCTTTCGCTTAACACCTGCTTTGTTTCTTGCAGATCGATTTGGCCGGGATCTCTCTGTCTCCATCCTAAGCAAGTTGGGACTTGACAAGGACAGGAGAGTTGTGGAACTGCACCCTAAGGCCGCGTCGCGTGATCGCAAGCAGGCCCCGCACGAACTCATGGAGCAGGCGTTGAAAGCAATGGACGTGGGGGCGACTCAAGTAGAGATTGGCGGTAACGTGCCGCGCCGGAGACCAAAAGCAACGTCTTCGGCGGCTACGACGTCAACTCCAACTTGATCTCCAATCCCCATAGTCCAAAAAGATAAGGAGGTCGTCAATGTTGACGAGGACCTCACCTTTCTGGAGGGTCCTCCTCCTTCACATAAGAGGAAAGAAACAACGCCTGCTGTTGCTGTTACCGAGGCAGGGAAAGAGAAGGGGTCAGCCGGCCCTCTATCCAAGAAGGCTAGGACTGGTACGGATCTAACCCATGGCTCGGATTTAGCAGGTTCCTTATGCATTCCTGATGACAAAGCTTTACGATATGTCGATGAATGTTGACATGGACGCTTTGTCTGGGTTTTTTCTAGATCAGCCGTCGCCAGCTGTTGCTTTCACTGAACGGCAATTGGAGAAGCAGCCTGTGCAGATGGGCGACAAATATGTCGCCGTCGACACGTCGTCCAATAAGGCTTCCTTCGTTCAGCTCAGGGCGGACGACATGAGGTTGGCCAAAAGGCTGGTGAAGTTGGCTGAAGTTGCCGGCACTCATCTTATCGAGCAAGAAAAGCTCGTGGCTCAAACTTCCCCTACGCTCAAACGGCTTAGGCTTGAGCTTGCCGCTTCTAGGGAGGAGGCCGAGAAGGCGAAGCAGGACTTCCTCGCTGAGCGAAAGCTTAAGGAGGACGCTGAGAAGGTGGTCCTAGCCGAGAGAGCTAAGGTTGAGTCCGCGTTGGCTGATGCCGCCAAGTTGCGGGAGGAAAGAAACAAACTTGAGGGCGGTTATAAGGCCATGGTTGAGCAGAGGGAGAGATGGAAAACCCTGCATTTGGCCGAGGCGAAGGAACATAAGGGCACAAAGGCTATCCTTGCTCAGAGGGAGAAGGATATTGAGCTGCTGAAAACCGTCATCATCCCTGAAATGTGTGCCCGGTACCGGGACCAAGCGGAAGATGCTACAAAGGATGCGATTAAGGAGCTCCTTCCTGAAGGCACTTTTCCGTGGCAAGATTTTGAAAAACTTCTGGATAAGAAGGCGGCTGCTGAGGAGGCCAAGGACACAGCCGAGGCGAAGGCGGCGAAGGCTGCTCAGGAAGCTGCGGCCAAGGCGGCCCATGATGCTAAGGTGCTGCTGCCGGTGGCGAGCGGCAATAAGCATAGGGAGACGGGCGGTCATCACCAGACTCACCTGGCCCTTCGAACAGCTTCAGCTGTTCGGGGGCCAACTTTTGAGCCTTTCCTCCCTGCCATCCTTTTGGCGCTTTATGTCTTAATGTTGTAATTTTTGTTGTTCCTTCTTTTTGTTAAACTTTGGTAGGTTGAGCTTAGGCTATCCCTATGGGGACGGCCATCGACTTTATTTTGTCTCACTTGTAAACATTTTCAATGAAGTTTGTTTATTTGCCTTCGGCTTGGCCGAGGCTTTGATCTCTTCCTCCATTCAGTTGTCTTCTTACGTTTTTAAACATATTGAGCGCTTTTTTCGTTTTACCTTCGGCTTGGCCGAGGCAATTAGATTGCGTATCTCAACTTTACTTAAACGTTTATAGCATATTGGTCGTTCCCTCTGCTGCACCTGAACAGGCCGAGGTAGCAAGATTCACGTTTCCCAATTTGCTCAGCAACATGTTGGCATGTCGGTCGCTTCCTCCTCCGCTCTTGGTCTGGCCGAAGCGATCAGATTTGCGCTTTCCAACTGCTGTTGTAAACATGTTAGCATATCGGTCGTTTCCCCCGTCACTCCCGACTTTGGCCGAGGCAATCGAGGTTACGGCTCGACTGCATTTGTATCTATAGACATATTGATCGCTTCCTCTGCCACTCCCGGATTGCCCGAGGCAATCAGATTTGCGTTTCTCAACTGTACTTATACGTTCTTAAGCATGTTGGTCGCTTTCGCGAGTATCAACTGCATTTGTAGTGACTGCCCGGCTTTGGCCGTGGCGTCTACTTTGGTACGACTACGGAGGGGACAAGCATTTCGATGGAAAACTTGGATCACTCTTCATAAGATATAATCACGCGTTGGGGTGCCCACAACGGTCTCGGACACCTCCGCCGCTATACGAAATATTTCCTAAGGTTGTCTGTGTTCCAATGGCTCATTAGAGGCACACCCTCCATGTAACACTACGGATTTTTATAAGCTAAGTACTCGACCGAGTAGAGCCTACTCGACCGAGTAGTGTCAAGGGTGTAGTTTATTTGGGTTCTGCCGAGGAATACTCGGCCGAGTATGATGAATACTCGACCGAGTAGAGGATACTCGGCCGAGTATGCCCTATACTCGACCGAGTATCAGGTCTGGCGAGTAATATTTCAGCGGTTTGATGCGGGAGTGTTTGGGGTTGTTTTATATTCAAAGTCAGTTTCTAAAACGTCATTTCAACTCTAATCATTTTACGATCTCTCTAATCACTCCCCAATCATTCTCTAATCTCTTTGTGTGTGCAATTGTCGTAATCCTTGCGCGTAATCTCTCATCCTACTGTTGGTAAGTTCATTTCCCATGTCATTTATGTTCTTTTAGGGTTACTGTATATATGGAATTTGGGAAAAGGGGGAATTGTGCAATGTGTGATTGTGTTATATGGTTATTGTATAGGAGAAGACTTCATAGAGGAGCCTTTTTGATTGTTCGGTTTCCGATCATTGTTGATTGCTAAGGTAGGGTTTCCCTACTCGGTTCATTTAATTAATTTGAGATGTTGTGATTGTCTTCGTGTATAATTGTTGTTATCTGCGATCATCGGAGGATGGGTGTTGTGGTGAGTGTTGGTGTTGGTGTGGTTATGTTGTGATTATGATGTTGTGATAGTTTGTGATGCGGTGTGTGATTGTGGTGGAGTCACTTGGGGAGTGGCTTCACACCCTAGTTCGCCCTCCGTGGAACTGTCGGGGAGGGGATGTGCACATTAAGGGACAGGGATTGTTAGTCGCTCGTTGATGATTTGGACTAGGTGGGGATGGGCTGCGGTCATCCATCGGCGGCGAGGATTACCCGTTGCGATGGGTAATCTGGCGGGGCTACACACTTCGGTGTGTAGTCGATTCTTGTGTGAGATCGATGATCACCGGGTGATAATGTTTGTTGTCTTATGTTGATTGAGTAGTACTGACTCCGTGTTGTTGTTTTGTAAAACCTGCGGTGATCCATTCGGGGATGGGTGAGATTATGACAGTGATACATTTACTGAGCTTGGGGCAGTCATGGGAGAGTCACCACGCTGGATTAGATGACACCATCACGAGCCTTAGTTATTGTTTTGCTAGTTGTTGCCTTTTGGATAATTCGTTTATTAGATTTTGGAGACTATGTAACTTTTATAACTACCGTACATTAATAAATATGTTTAGACTGTTGCTTTTGATATATATTAACCTCGGGCAACCGAGATGGTAACAACTTTTCATGCTGGGGTAGTCCTGGTAAGGTACCTTGGTATGAGGGGGTGTTACAAAGTGGTATCATAGCCGATAATTCCGGCACCTAAAACAAATGAACCCAATGAACTTAGGGAGTCTAAATAAAATGAACCCGGAGAAAGTTGTATGGAGCTGCCGCAAAGACTTGGGAGACGTCCCGAAGTCGCATTATGGCCCTCACAATCTCAAGCCGGTCACCAGGGGGAATTTGTTGTGAGTCTTTTCGATGCGTGTGTGTGGTATGTGGAACTTGAATGGTTGAATCATGTGAAAGGAAGTGAGATGTGTGGAAACATGTGTAAGACGTGGTGAAACTTGTTGAAATGGATTTGGTATGAAATATGTTGGCATGTTAAGTGTGTATTATGTGGCTTTCAAAAGGGTAGTGGAACATGCGTACATAATCATGATGATGTTAATGTTTGGTTGTTGGTAGTAGCATGTGATTGAGGTCATGCGTCTATGCATATGAATGTCGTGTTTAATTTCCATGTGCATATGATAAAAGTACACCCGTGTACTGGTTTTTAGAAGGATTGGATCGTTATTGTTTGTTTTATGCATGTTTAAGTTGTTTTGTTAAGGAATTTTGATTTGTATACAAGCCGATTTTTGGAAGGGTTGTCTTAAAACTGTCATAAGTCGAGTTCTATAAATGATATTGTTGTGATTCGAAGTTGAGGTGATAGCTTGTCCTCTTACAATTCTAACGATAGGTCACACGCCCAGAATGACCAAGTAATGAGTGAGATATGACTGTTTTACGAAAACTGGACGGTGCTGAAAACTGCGCCGATACTCGACCGAGTAGTCCCTACTCGACCGAGTATCTTTTATACTCGACCGAGTAATCTCTCTGTGATAATACTGTTTAGCGTCTGGAGTCGTGAACTCGGCCGAGTAGTCTAATACTCGACCGAGTAAGGTCTACTCGGCCGAGTAGTCTAATACTCGACCGAGTAAGGTCTACTCGGCCGAGTATTCCCAATACTCGACCGAGTAATCCTTCTGCGACAATTGAGTTTGCTTCTGGAGTCGAAAACTCGACCGAGTAATATAGTTACTCGACCGAGTACCTTGTACTCGACCTAGTATGTTATGTACTCGAGCGAGTACCTCATTGGGCGGCCACTTTGAGTCGGTGGCTATGTTCTTACTTTTGTTTTGAGTCGGTGGCTATGTTCTTACTTTTGTTTTGAGCCGGTGGCTATGTTTTTACATTGTTTGAGTCGTAGGTATATACACATGTATGTTTTGAGTCTTAACGCATTCTTTTATATGTGAGACGGTCTTGATACGTAAGTTACCGGAAGTTATGACATGGAGAATGACGGCTTATGAGGGACATGTGTTGGGTAAGGAAGACATGTGTTAATGTGGTTGTGAAGGATAGTGGAAAAAAGAAAAGGGAAGAATGATGAGCTAATCGAAGTAAAGAGCATGTTTTGTGAGATATGATGAGTGATATAGTCGTGTGTTGAGTAGTATAAAAGTAAGTGTATATGGACAAAGGGTGGTGTAAGTGTAAAGAAGCATGAGAATGGAAGATTGAGATAAGGGATACGAATAGTGGCATATTTGGATGTGTAAGAATTTATGGAGGAAGACAGCTAGGATAGAGTTGCTTAAGGATATATGTAATGGAAGGTTGTTGTAAGAAGATAGGAAAGAGAGGGATATAGTGAACTTAAAGGAAGTTATGTCGCGATGTGGATTTGTAGATAGTGGCTAAGTTTGGGAAGTTGGAATATCAAAGGGGTGAGCCTAGTGTGTAATTTTTTGGACAAACGGTATGAAGTGAATTTTGGTTTCTAGAGATGCGAAAGGGAGATATGATTAATTGAAGAGTAACTGTTAGTGTGTGGACTTGATGGTGACAAGGGTGAGTGTGAAGCAAGATGAGAGATGATAAATGATAAGAAGTGTAACGCCCCGTAAATTTCAGACCGTTAATATGTTTCGAAAATAATTAATTAATCAAGTAAAATTTGACAATAATGTATTTAAAGTAAAAATAATTCAAAGAAATATAATTTTATTATATTTTGAAGAAAAGTATTTACTTTGATAGTTTGGAAATGTTTAAAAATAGTTTAAACCGTGTAAAATCTTTTATTTCGAAATAAGGGCGTATCGGGGGGAAAATGACAATTCGTTTGAACGTTGGGTAAACGAATTTGGAAATGGGTCGAATGAATACTCAATTTTATTGTAATCTCGTGTTTAAAGACTTTGGACTTGACGGAATTTGCATTTGACTTACGGATTTAATTATTATTGAAACGAGTCAAAACCGACTCGTTAAAAATCCCGACTAAAATTTCCGCACGTACTTTTTCCTCCTTTCTTCTCTCACGCGCGGCATCCCCTCCCCCCTATTCTTCCTTTTTCTGATTTTGTTCATCATCATCCTCAACATATCACAAAACACCATTTCTCATAATTCAAGCTCAAAATCGTCATAAATCCTTCGTTTCTTGTCCGTTTTTCGCGAAATTTACCTTTCCGGAATCCCCTCGCCACGATCTACGACTTAGTATGTTCTAATTTCAATTTTCATTAAGTTATTTTAAGACTATATTTCGGTATTTTCGGTTTTGATGCTTATTATTGTGTTTTAATTGTTTATTTAGGTGAAGGATTGGAAGACGAGTTCGGGGACTCGTATATTGTAGAGGATAGCGGTTAGTTGTGGTTAGGGTTTCGGTTTTGAGGACTAATTGCTCATTTTCTAGCTTAAGGTAACATATTTCGAGTTACTCGACGAAAGATCGTCACATGTTTTTGATTTTTGTATGTTTGGTGAATTTTTGTTTGGGTAGTAATTTTCACATGTTAAACTTAGTTGCATGCAAGCTTAATTTGTGCCTTTTGGTAGTTTAAATTATCAAAGTTGAATTGGGGACGATTAATTAATTTTCAGACGGTCTTATAATGTATAAAAATGAAAAAAAAAGAGAAGAAATGGTGCGGCAATTTGGCAAAGAATGGCAGCCCACGGCAGCCCGGCCGGTCTTGGGGTTGGCCCGGTCGGTCCGTTGCTTGTTTCGCGGTTTTCCATGCTTTGTCCGTCATTTTAAGTTCATCATGGATATAGTTAGAATGAGTATACATGTTAAATTTGTTAAGAGAATCATAAAAGTAGCTAAAAGTTATGCTAATGGTAGAAAAATTATATTATATTGACAATTATCACATGTTAGGATAATTTACAAAATGAATTTTATAGCTATAATTGAAATGTTTTGTTGATTGTGCCGAAAACTGAGCCTTAGTCCCTTTGACTGATGCGATGTCAGTTAATTGAGTGATTGGTCAGCCGCAATTTGACCCGTACCTGTCGCAGGGCTGGGGTTGCGGGTAAAAATTCGGTTGAATGAATTAGATAATCGGCCTTTTTCTTGTTTTAGGCCATTTATTATATCTCTATTTCACACGTGTAATTAGTTGAATTTAAATAGTTTCTTATTTAGTTAGTTGAATTTAAATAGCTTCTTATTTTGTAGTAATGGCCCTAGTTTTCCCTAAAGCCTTTTATATTGTTATAATTGCTAGGATTGGAAATTAGTATTGAATTCTTATTGAGGAACTGTTGGGATTGTATCTTTTGTAAATAGACATTTATATAGCCTTCACATGATAGAATGTTAGAATTTATGTTGGTAAGTAGGACTTTTTGCCCTCTTAAGGTTAAGTGGGTGTCTTACTTGACTTATGTGGTGAGTCTTGGGTGGTGTGGGCTAAAATATTCAAGCTGGGACTAGCTGTGACTAGGTCCTAGGTGAGTATTTCGGCCATCATCATAGATAGGTCTTTATAGTCTCGACGAGTATATGTTCACTTTGCTTGATAGCCTTTGTGTTCCGACTAGTGGATGTTTATCCAAGTTGGGGCATGACCTCGGGTACTAATTTTGATAGTATGGGGTCGACTTAAGTACTAGCCGACCCTTCGGTGGTGTCCTTAGGGTACTCACTTCACTTTGTTTTAAAAAAAGTTGTGAGTCTTGGGTGCGGTGGTGTGTATCCGCATGTCTAGGTCTGCGCAGATTTTAGGCTAGGGTTGTGTTGTCTCTTGGCCATGTTTTCTTAATAGTAACCGCTGAGCCAAGATACCGGTTCGATTACCTTCCCTACCTCGTGGTATAGACTTGAGTTACAAAGTGACTATTGACGGGACTAAGAACTTATGCCTGTCTTTGATATATTGCCCTTTCTTGTTTGATGATTCTATGAATCATAGAGGGTGAGATGCAAGCCGGCTATGGTTGATAGTGTTTGGATTACAATTTGTTATATGATTCACATGATAGTTAGTTTGGTCAGTTTAGGGATCATTTGTTAAAATACATGAAAAGTAAATGGTTTATCAAATTGTTTACATGTTACATTACATGTTACATTAATTTTGACGATTCGTGGCTGGGAGGACTCGAAGTTACTCCCCACTGAATTGTGGCTTTCGTGTTTGTATAAAATGCGATTGACAGGTTTTTGATGCTTTGTTGGGGGTCACAGACGGCTAGTGAGCAAGGAACCTTGGACCTAGTTTTGGCTATTTTATTAGTAAACCTTTTACACTTTTGGTTTGTATATAATTTGAAGGGACATATGTCTCCCTTTCTATTTTTGGTTTGTATCCTTATATTTCCGCGTCTTTAGTTATATATGTAAGTTAGTTTATCACCAATTTGTTGCGGGGTTATGACACTCTTCTTGAGTTGGAATTGGTTGTGAATGGTTTAGTTAGAAATTTTTTTTGAAATTGCAGGTTTTGGACTAGTTGAACCATTTACAAACATATCCTACCAGTTTTTCTGTAGAATTTACGTATATAATTAAGGCTAGATTTAAGGGTGTCACAAGAAGAATGATAAGATATTGATATGAATTAATGGAATTAGAGTTGTGGAGCTATGGAAAATAAACAAATGACTAAAGAGTTAGGTAGAAAGAGAGAGGAGATGACTTATTAATTGGCATTATTGAGTAAAAGGAGGGAAAGAGGGGTGGAAGTAAGTTGAGAGAACGTTGACCGGAGTTAAGGAGCATGAAGGTAGGAAATTATAAAATGTACGATATCCCCATTAGAGGGTGTGAGTTAATGGTTATATAGGAGAGCAGGACGACGTGTTAGCCGTGAGTTTCGAGGTATTAAGGGAATAAGAAGCTTGTGGAGTGTGGCAAGATCTGAGATTTTGGTGGGGAGTTAGGTAGCGATATGATAAAGGATAGAATTGGGAATAATGTCGAGGTATGTTTTGTTGATGGATTGCATGTTCGTATTTGGGATGATAACCAAAGAGAGGAAACAGATTGTTATATTAAGAAGTGATAGTAAGAGAGTAGTCACATGAAGGATGTTGGTGTCATAGTAGTGTCACTAGTGGAAGAGGGTGATGTTACTTTAGGGAAGTTAGTTGTCCTAATGAGGTTTATTTTGTGGAGGTGGTTAGTATGTTTGGTAGTGAGGAAGTATAAGATGTGGATATACGAGGTGTTCGCTGGAAGTTGGGTACTGATGTTATGGCTACACTTGCCGGAGGGGTGATAATTGTGTGTAAGAGAAAATATGTTAGGAAGGGCACCTGACTTAAGTCCGGATAAGAGATATTCATTGTCAAGTGGTAACTTACGTGATCAGGATTGACTAGTTAGATGTGATTATGGGTCTATGATGTATATAAATGTTTGTGTGAGGTTCTGACCTCACGAGAAGCGGTAGGGTGTGATAGTCATAAAGTTGTTATATGAATGTTTGTGATATATGTTGGGTACGACAATCTATTGGAATAAGGTTCAAAAGGTAATAATTTGATTGATCTGGCATGGATAGTTAAAATCGTATGTGTATTGATGATACATGTTTATTCCGTGAAAAGGTATGGATGATAGGCATTAGATTCTTGTATGTTTATTCCGCATAAAATGTTGTGTTACGGTCGAGTAAAGCAGTTTTGAGTAAGTTTTCTTGTCCGGAGAGTTATACTGAGTCAGTGTTTGTGGGAATTATATGGGGGCGTGATGTTTATCGATGTGGTTGTTGTGCCTCGGGTGGTGATCCGGGCACGGTACTTTGTGTTGTGATGCGGGCATTTTCGCGCTGCGGTGCGGCTGTTGGTGGCGGTGTTGCGATGCCGTCACCGGTTGTGGTAGAGTATACGGGGTGGTTATGATTTGAGTTTTGAAAGTACAGACCAGTTATGCACAGATTGTTGTTTTGTTGTTGTTCTTGTGAGTTTCGGTTAGACATGTAGACTGTTGTTTTGTTTGTTGATGTTTCTTACCAGTTTCAGTTTGGAAATGAGGGTAGAGTATGATATGAAATAGAGTTGTATATGTTTTCGTTGTTACCATGGTATAGTGATATTCTGTTGATGGGACACAGTTGTGATAGGTTATTACAGTAATTTTGATCTTGTTCTAGATGAGGCTTTGGTAGACATGGTAATGATCTGATGTATGCAGGTGGTTCATAATCCTTGGTTGAGACAGTGAGTGTAGGGTGTTGGGTAATTAGTGTCGTGTTAAGTTATGTATGAGTCTTGCGGTAATGAAAGAAAGGAACTTGAGGATCGAGTGTGAGTGTACGTAACAAGTGTGGATCGTGAGTTATGCTTTTGGCGATAAGAGTTTTATATAGGTTATATAGAGAGGTATGTCATGTCGCGGTAATGTGGAAGAGTTATAGTGTTGGTTATGATCAGGATTGTGTGGTTTTGGTTAGATGGAGTGCAGAATAAGTCGAGGTATGAAAACTGTTTAAGTAAGAGAGCCTTGGATATAGGAATAGTAAGTGTTTGGATTATAGGCGGGTATCTTTCACATGTGGTGGTGATGAAGATAATGAGAGGTATAGCTAAGGATCTAGTATTAGTGAGTTACGAGGACGTAACATGTGTCTTAAGAGGAGTAGGATGCGGCAAAGAGCGTTTGAGGGTTGTGCATGTCGTAATATTATTGGACGTAGAGTGTTGGTATAGCATAAGGAATGGATGGGTACATATAGTGGTTGATAGTGTTAAAAGGCCATGGCTGTGCTTGTAGTAGTTCGATGTTTAGGAGTGTGAGAATTTTTTTTTTTTTTTTTTCGATAGTGTTGATAGAAGTGGATGATGATATTTATGAGTTCGAGAGTTTTGGCAGCTGGATGATGATGTTGATGACTGTGAGTAAACTTCGAGGATGAAGTTCCTTTTAAGGGTGGTAGAATTTAATATTCCGTTTTGATGGTTGATCTTCTTTTGTGGATTGTCTTGGTATTGAGTGCTATTGGATGTTATGGAAGTGAGACAAGATTGGCAACATTATTTTGTGGTTATTCGATAATATTATGGAGTCAATATCGAGAGGATACGTTATCTAGTAAGCGTGGTTAGTGGAGCTGGTTTTAGGTGTCCATGTTTTATAGGTTGGGTTGGAACTTCGGGGACGAAGTTCTTTTTAAGGGAGGAAGATTGTAACACTACGGATTTTTATAAGCTAAGTACTCGACCGAGTAGAGCCTACTCGACCGAGTAGTGTCAAGGGTGTAGTTTGTTTGGGTTCTGCCGAGGAATACTCGGCCGAGTATGATGAATACTCGACCGAGTAGAGGATACTCGGCCGAGTATGCCCTATACTCGACCGAGTATCAGGTCTGGCGAGTAATATTTCAGCGGTTTGATGCGGGAGTGTTTGGGGTTGTTTTATATTCAAAGTCAGTTTCTAAAACGTCATTTCAACTCTAATCATTTTACGATCTCTCTAATCACTCCCCAATCATTCTCTAATCTCTTTGTGTGTGCAATTGTCGTAATCCTTGCGCGTAATCTCTCATCCTACTGTTGGTAAGTTCATTTCCCATGTCATTTATGTTCTTTTAGGGTTACTGTATATATGGAATTTGGGAAAAGGGGGAATTGTGCAATGTGTGATTGTGTTATATGGTTATTGTATAGGAGAAGACTTCATAGAGGAGCCTTTCTGATTGTTCGGTTTCCGTCTCTTTGTTGATTGCTAAGGTAGGGTTTCCCTACTCAGTTCTGTTTAATTAATTTGAGATGTTGTGATTGTACTGTGTATAATTGTTGTTATCTGCTGATCATCGGAGGATGGGTGTTGTGGTGACGGTGTTGGTGTTGGTGTGGTTATGTTGTGACGGTTGTGATGTTGTGACAGCTGTGATGCTGTGTGTGATTGTGGTGGAGTCACTTGCGGGAGTGGCTTCACACCCTAGTTCGCCCTCCGTGGAACCCGTCACGGGAGGGGATGTGCACATTAAGGGACAGGGATTGTTAGTCGCTCGTTGATGAGCTGGACTAGGTGGGGATGGGTGCGGTCACCCATTTGGCGGCGAGGATTACTGTTGCGATGGGTAATCTGGCGGGGCTACACACTTCGGTGTGTAGTCGGTTCATGTGTGAGATCGATGATCAGTTTGGTGGTAATGTTTGTTGTCTTATGTTGATTGAGTAGTACTGACCCCGTGTTGTTGTTTTGTAAAACCTGCGGTGATCCATTCGGGGATGGTGAGCAGATTATGACAGGTGATACATTACTGAGCTTAGGGCAGTCATGGGAGAGTCACCACGCTGGATTAGATGACACCATCACGAGCCTTAGTTATTGTTTTGGTAGTTGTTGCCTTTTGGATAATTCGTTTATTAGATTTTGGAGACTATGTAACTTTTATAACTACCGTACATTAATAAATGTGTTTGGACTGTTGCTTTTGATATATACTAACCTCGGGCAACCGAGATAGTAACAACTTTTCATGCTGGGGTAGTCCTGGTTAGGTACCTTGGTATGAGGGGGTGTTACACTCCATGTCTGTCAGCCGGTATGTCCCCGGCCCCATTTCTTCAACCACCCTATAGGGTCCCTCCCAGTTGGCCGTCATCTTACCATGGATGTTTCCTTTGTTGGTTGCGGCCAACTTTCTCAGGATTAGATCTCCTACTCTCAAGTCCCTTTTGTGGACCCTACGGTTGTAGGCTCTTCTCATTCGGTTTTGATATACTACCAAGTTGAGCCGTGCCGTATCTCGACTTTCTTCGACCAGGTCTAGGGAGGCTCTCAGGCCTTCTTCATTTTCGACTAGGTTAAAGGTTTGCGTTCTGAATGTCGGCACCGCTGCTTCAATTGGCAGGACGGCCTCAGACCTATAGACTAGGTGGAATGGACTGTACCCTGTTGCTTCTTTCTCCGTGGTTCGAAGGGACCACAGGACGCCGGGTAGTTCATCAGCCCATCTTCCCTTTAGATCTTCAACCTTCTTCTTCAACCCGTTCAGTATTGTTTTATTAGCTGCCTCCGCCTCCCCGTTGCTCTGAGGGTGGCAGACGGAGGAGTATGCAAATTTGATACCGAGCTCTTCCAACCAATTCATCACCGTGTCGCTCCAAAACTCTCGGCCGTGGTCAAATACAATGACTTGGGGCAACCCAAAACGAGTTATGATGTTCTCCCAAATCACCTTTCTTACGGCCGTCGTGGTCTTGGCAGGTACCGCGACAGCATCGACCCATTTGGTGAAGTAGTCAACGGCGACAATCAGGTACCTCCTTCCTCCGGAGGCCGTCGGAAATGGTCCTAATAAATCCATCCCCCACTGTGCAAATGGTAGGGGATTAACGGATTGCGGAGTCTCGGGAAGGTGCATGTATTAATGAGCATGCATCTGACAATTCTTGCACTTCTTGGTTTTTGCCCTGGAATCTTTCTGCATGGTAGGCCAGAAGTAGTCAGCTCGGAGAGCTTTGTGGGCTAGCGTTCTCGCCCCCATGTGATGTCCGCAGATGCCTTCGTGAATCTCTGTCAGTATAAGCTCCGCGTCGGTTGGGCCGACACATTTCAAGAGTGGTCTTATTCTGTACAATTCTCCTTCGAACACAAGTACCTTGCAGCGATCCTTCTTATCTTCTGAGATAGACTGCGGTCCTCCGGCAACTCTTTTGTCAGCTTGTATTTCATTATCGGAGTCATCCACGTCGTCTCGGGTTCGATGTCGCCCACCATGCCGACGGTCTCAGTGATTCTTTTAGCATTTCTGATATCCACCAGCACGGTTCCACTGACATTTTTTATGCTTGAACTGGCAAGTTTTGAGAGAGCGTCGGCTCGGTTGTTCTCAGACCTGGGGATGCACTGTATTTGGAAAGATTTTAATTTTGAGGTGTCAGCTTTTACCCTCTCTAGGTACCTTACCATCCCATCGTCTCGAGTCTCATACTCTCCTCGGATTTGATTAGTCACTAAGAGCGAGTCAGTTTTCAACACAATATGCTCCGCCCCGGTAGCACTAGCTAACTCGACTCCAGTTATCACCGCCTCATATTCGGATTCGTTATTTGAGGCCGAGAAGGTAAACTTCAAGGCGTACTCAAACTCGTTTCCGTTAGGGCTGATGATAAGGATGCCGGCTCCTGAGCTGTTCGCCGTGGAGGACCCGTCGGTATACACTTCCCATACGGCGGGATGTGATTCTTCTTAATACGTGCACTCGGCCAAGAAGTCTGCAAGCGCTTGCCCCTTTATCGAAGGCCTCGGCTTGTACTGAATGCCAAAGCCGGAGAGCCCCACTGCTCATTTGATAAGTCTGCCGGATTTTTCGAATTTTTCTAATGCTTTCTCCAATGGCTGGTCGGTTAAGACCGTCACGGGATGTGCGGCGAAGTAGGGTTTCAGCTTCCTTGTGGCAACGACGACGGCGAGGGCTGCCTTTTCGATTAGTGGGTAATTTCTTTCGGCAGCCAGCAGTGTATGGCTGATAAAGTAAATTGGGTATTGCTGCTTATTTTCTTCCCTGACGATTACGACACTGACCGTGGCCGAGGTAACTGCTAAGTATAGGTATAGCGTCTCCCCGGCGTCGGCACAGACGGGGGTCGGCGGTGTCGAAGGTGGGCTTTTAGTTGCAAAGCCGTGCTCGTTCCTCCCCAGCTAAAGTTTTTATTCCCCTTCAAACACTTTAAAGAACGGAGTGCTCTTGTCGGCCGACCGAGAGATGAAGCGGGCGAGAGCCGCCATCCTTCCGGTCAGCGTCATAACCTCTTTTCGATTTCTCGGCTCCGGTTGGTCTAGTATTGCTTTGACTTTCTCCGGATTGGCATCAATTCCCCTGGCGCTGACAAGCACGCCGAGGAACTTGCCGGCCCGGACACCGAAGTTACATTTCTTTGGGTTAAGCTTCATTTTATATTTCCTTAGTGAATAAAATGTCTCGCCTAAATCGGCTAAGTGCTCGCTGTCAGACTTGCTTTTTACAATAGCATCGTCGACGTAAGCCTCGATGTTTCGCCCTTTTTTATTTTGGAAAACTTTGTCCACCAACCTAGTGTAAGTTGCGCCAGCGTTCTTCAAACCGAACGGCATCATTTTATGCATGAATGTGCCGTGACTGGTGATGAATGCGCATTTAGGCATATCTTCCTCGGCCATAAATACCTGATGATACCCTGAGAAGGCGTCTAGTAGACTTAGCATAGTGTAGCCTGCCGTGGCATCAATTAAACCATCTATTCGAGGCAAGGGATAGCAATCTTTAGGGCACGCTTTATTAATATTGGTAAAATCAACACACATCCTCCACGCCCCTGACGATTTCCTCACCATTACCACATTTGCTAGCCACTCAGGGTAAGTACAAGGCATGATAAAGCCCGCCGCTAATAATTTGTCTATTTCAGCTTTGATGGCCTCATCCTTCTCAGCCGAGGAGTTCCTCATCTTCTACTTGACCGGCCGAGCGGTGGAGAGTACGTTCAGCTTGTGAACGATCACCTCCCGGCTCACGCCTGGCATCTCGGCAGCTGAGTATGCGAAGACATCTTTGTTCTTCCTCAGTAGGTCTAGGAGATCAGCTCTGAATTTTGGCTCCAGGTCGACATCGACAGTTATGGTGCGCCCTGGGTCAATTTCCACTTCCTCGGTCTCGGCTCCTTCGACCATGCCGACATTAGTATTCATCGGTTCGCCCTCCTGCTGCAAGGATGGGCTCTTCCCTTTCTCCGATTTTATCGCCACTTTGAGGGATTGCATGTTGCACCCCCTGGCAGACACTTGGATATTAACTATTTCATCTTTCTCGTCCTTTGAGACGAGATTTTGTGCTTCCCCCCGGTCCGAGACGTACATCAATGTCAGGGCCCGAATGGACATCACTGCATCGACCTCGCTCAAAGTGACCCGGCCTATGAGAACATTGTAGGCAGACGAACCATCGATAACCACGAACTCAGATAAAATGTTTTTAGCCGCATTCGCTTGGCCGAATATCACCGGCAGTCTGATTGACCCCAGGGGCACCAGGCCGGCCCCAGAGAAGCTGTATAGCGGGTTAATGCCGGGGCTTAGGTCTCCAATCTTCAGACCGAGATTAAGAAAGCACTCCCTGAACATGATGTTTGTGTAGGCGCTGTGTCAATCAGGCACCTTTTGACCAAGTGGTTGGCTATATCCAGGTGGACTACAAGCGGGTCGCTGTGCGGGCGACGACTCCCTCGTAGTCCTTCTTTCCAATGGTTATATCGGGGATGGTGGAAGCGGGGATCGCTGTTTTAGGTACAAAGTTGATGGCTTGGTATAACTAATTTAGGTGTCGTTTGTGCCCATTAGCTGACCCACCGTTCTCGTTTCCCCCGATGACAACCTGGATTACTCCCATCCGTTGGAAAACTGATTTTCTATTCGCCCCGTCGGCGCTTGTTCCTGGGCCTCCGGCTACATACTTGCTGAGGCCCCCCTTTCGGATTAGCTCTTCGATGGCGTTCCTTAGATGTCGACAGTTGTCAGTTTTATGGCCGGTGTGGCCGTGGTACTCGCAAAACTGGCTTGTGTCACCGTCCCCCTTGGCCTTGGGGGGCTGATGGGTGATGTCGTCGGGTCACATCCAATCAAACACATTTATTATACTCAACAAACTACTAGTTAGCGGTAAGTCGAGGTCGATCCATGGGACGGTGTGCTTTGGGTTCTAAGTCTATCTATCTCAATTTATGCTAGTGTCACAATTTGGTTGAGTTTGTAGTTGTGTCTAGACTAATGCAAACAATAAGGTAAAACAAACAATAAAAGGAAGGATGTAAACAAATGATTAAAAGTGCTAGGATATCATGGGCTCATAGGGGATTCATGGTGTTGATCATACAAACATGTTTACAAGGTTGCAAGCAATTAATGTTGTGGAGGAACCGAGTTGGGTTATATCTTACGGTTCATAGGAAGAGTTGGGTCCCGGAGCCGAATCGATTAGATTGTACAACACCTACAAGTCGACTTACTTTCCTCCTATTCAACTTCTATGCATGGTCTAACAAGACTCGAGTTGGTTTATATCTTACAAGTCAAGTTGAGTAGATAAGAGATGGTAAAAATGCAAGGATTCATAGGCTTAGCATTTCATCAAACATAACATGTGCATAAAGTTGTCATCACAACAAGCAAGCAATTTAATCATGTGAACATATTAGATTAAGCATGAATCAATCCCATGTTGGTTTCCCCTAATTACCCACTAATCCTAGCTAAGTAACTACTCACTCATCATCATGGGAAACATGTCATTAATGGTGTCAATCATCACAACAAGTATAAACATGATAGTAAGATGAGGAAATGAACAATAAAGATTAAAGAGTAAAGGAATTATACCAACTTTAAGGTGATCCAAATAATAAAGCAAGAATAATAGAAGAAACTTGATGATTGATGGAAGGTTGTCAATCTCCCAATAATAACCCAATAATCTTCAATTACCCAATAATAAACTTGAATAATAAACTTGAATAATAATTAAGGAGAGATTAATGTGTAATTTGTGGAAAGATTAAAGAGTAATCTATTCTAATCTACTCCTAATCTAATCTAAAGAAGGATTTTCTACCCTAAAACCAACATAAAGGGGCTCTCCCTTTGATTATTTACAAATGGGGTATTTATAGTAGAAATTAGGTGGATGCATTAGGGTTAACTAAGGGCTAAACTAGTAATTACACTTTTGAGATTTGAGCAGGGAGACTCCGGGATTGTCCGAGAGAAGGGCTTCTCTTATCGTTGCTAGAAGAATGAAAACGTGCTGTGCTACAATCCGTGCGGATGGAAGTCGGGACGGCCGGATTCTGGTAAGGGAATCCGAGCGGATTCAGGGGAATCCGGACGGATTCTAGTGGGGCAATCCGAGCGGATTAGAGAGCAGGACGCTCGGATTGTGGTGATGGGACGGGCGGATTCTTGACAATCCGCTCGGATTGTTCTTCAGCAATGGTTCTTCTTCGTTTCTTCCCTTTTTGCTCATTTCCATTTTATCCTTTCGAGATTGGTCTTTAGTCCTTGCTTCCTCTTCATACTAGTCCATCTATTATCGTCAAGTAGCTTCCAAATATGCATGAAAGACGGGAATTTCCGCCTTATTCTCTCCTTTTCTACAAAACATATGAAATGCGATAGAAAAGCAAATAGGAAGGTTTTGACGGATAAAATGGCCATGAAATGTTATAATAGTATGCAAAATAGGCTCAATTAGGGGACTAAATGTGCGCAAATAATGTTCACATCAAATATCCCCAAACCGAACCTTTACTCGTCCCGAGTAAAGAGGTGACTAAAACTAGACCTTTATTTAAACTAACCTAATAACATAACCGATATGAGACAATTAGCGGGTCTCACTCCGCCCCTTCAACTCACAACAAGACAACCATGAGGTAGGATGTCTCCTTGCAAGGCAAGGTGGGGCTTGCCAAAATGGCGATACATCCAATCATTAAGCACACAAAATCAAGTAATGGATGCATCTACAAAAGAATAGCCACTTTCCTCATCAAGTGGCGGAAATTATCTACAAGGGAAGCAATTCAAGGGTACACAATCCTTCATAGATGCAATTTGTTCAAACTACTAAGCCTAGAAGGATACCAATAAATCACCTCCAAAAGGTGTCAAGCTAGGGTACCTTTGTCCTCAATCGTTAAATGCTTTTGTCAAGAGTAGACTCCCTATGGTGTTAGAAACACTGGAGGATCGCGGAATTCCCCCTCTTGCCTAGACAAGAAGAAGGGTCGTCCCCTCTCTACCATGCACAAAAATGGATATGATGGATAAAGGGATCAATAGATATTTGAGTTTCACTTTGGGAGTTTGCTTTTGTTTTTGTTTTTCCCCCCAATTTCATGTGGCATATAACACTTTGAGAACACTTTCTTTGCCATTTCTTTTTGATTTTTGGCATTTCAATACTTGACAACTTTTTGCATTTCTTTTGAACATTTTCAAAGTCACCCCAATTAGTAACGAGGGTGCCTTGTATTTGAAGCTTTAGGAGTTCTATTTTTGCTCCTCTTTTCTTCTGATGCATTTTTGCAAACTTTCTTTCATTTTTCATTTCTTTGAACTCAAATTGACTTTCTTTTTGTGCCCATTCCCTTTGATGACAAAAATGTGGTAGAACATGGATGAATGATGGAAGTATGCATGGTTTCAAGGGTCACCTTGGAATAAACGGTAGCCAAGGAGTTATCACACCACAAGGTACTCTTGACTAGGCCTTAAACCATGGGTCAAAGGATACTAGCATGACACATCCTAGGGTGTTTTACAAGTATTCTAACAAGCAAAGTCTTAAGAATAAAAAGCATCTACTAGGGCCTATATACACTTGTCAAGCTTCCCAAGTAGACGGTTTCGCAAAGTTTTTCTAACATGCAACTACATGCCATGATGCAACTAACATATAAACATCCTAATGCAAATGATTCTACCAACTAATATGACATATAAACTAAATGCAATCCTAAGTTCACATTGTTATACCGCATCAATCAAAATAAAGCCACATAGTCATTAACATAAAGAGGAAAAAGGAGATTGGAAAGATCATACCATGCGGTCTTCAATATCCTCATGTCTCGGATGTGGCGTAGTCGATCAATGTGAAAAAGGATGGACAAACACAATATATACAAAACAATATATACAAGCCTACACTAAAAAGGAAATGAACATGTTTTTTTTTGGTTTTTGAATTTTTCAAATTTTTATGGTTTTTGATTTTATGAAATTAAAAGACATATTTTTGTGATTTTTCGAAATTTTTCAATTTTTATGTATTTTAGAATATAAATTCCCATCCCCCACTTTATTTTGGACATTGTCCTCAATGTACATGTAGGAGTAGGAATGAAAAAGAAATACATGTTTTTGGATTTTTGATTTTTTGAAATAAAGTACAAATGCAATGATATGGTATGAATGAATGCATGCTCTAACTAAATGCAATTCTATATGACATATATAACAAATGAATGCAATCTAAACTATACTATATGATGCATGATTTAAACTATGGTCACTTATGATCAAACCTCCCCAAACCGATTTAAACACTATTTCTAGTGTAGAAAAGAATAGGATTGGTCATTAGTGACTATGCATGAATTCTAGTCTATATGCTACTATCTACATGAATCATGTGAGATATAATACAATGCAAACTATACTATATGAACTAACTAATGCGATATGAAATATAATACAAATGCAAGCTAAATGCTATACTAAATGCAAAAGTAAATGTAAAAGAGAGAGGGAGAGATGGATATCATACAAGTGGAAGTGGTGAAGTAGGCCTCTTTCACTCGTCATCCTCATCGTGGTCATAGCCATAACCATGAGAGCTTCCGGCTTGATCATGTCCGGGTGCTTGGCCCCAATATGCTCCTTGGTCAAAAGCTCCTTCTTGACCCGAGTACCCTCCACCTTGGCTAGAATGCCCTCCATCGCCGCGATTCCAGGCTTGGTCCCCATGATTTGGGAACAAGAGCTCCGGTTGTGCCCAAGAGGGTTTAGGACCATTGGGGTCAATATACCCTTGTTGAGCCATGTTATAATATTGGGGGTAGAGGGCTAGGTAGTTGTCTTCCCTCCCTTTGTGCACCCCAAGGTCCACTCTATTCATGAGTGCCATCAAATCGTTAATATCCGGGGTGTTGGGGATTGCCGGTTGGAAAGGGGTATGTGGAATAGGGTAAGGTGGGATAGGGACATAGGAAGGTGGGCGCATTTGTATCCCCGGCCCTCCACGAGGTGGTTGACGGCGTGGCTCTTCCCTTTGAGGGGGATTATCAAGAATTTGGATATCAAGGAGGTAGCTTGGTGGAGGAGAGTATGGACTCAATCGTGGTTCGATGCCCGGTATCTTCCATCCTTCAAGGATCATCGAAGTGCAACCCTTGGTGTACCATTCCACACTCCCATCGTCAGTGTAGTTACACCATCGGTGGCTATAGAAAATGGTGTGCTCATCAATCAAAGTCCTCCCTTCAAGAGGAATATAGGTTCCTTGGGCATTAAACCCGGGGCAAAGGTGTTTGGCCAACATTGTAATTAGACCTCCCATCACGAAGGTTTTAAGTTGAGATGTCCCTTGAGCAAAGTCATTGAACCTATTGAGTATCTCAAGTGGCGTATTGAAGTTATAACGCCTCACCGCTTGAACATTCAAATGAGACTCAAGAAAAGTTAAGTCGATGATAGTACACCGATCTTGCTCGTACCTCCCATTGATGCACCCGGCTACAAAGCGTTCGGTGAATCGGATCACCGGATGTTGAATAGCAAAAGTATAGCAACGCTTTATATGGGTAAAGTTCCTCCCGGAGATAGCTTTCCAAAGAAAATCCACACTAAAATTATCGGGCTTGTCGGTATAGGCGGTGGGTATTTGAAGACCGAAAACATAGGCAAATTCCTCAAGAGAAAGAACATGGTCTCGGTTGCATAACCTAAACTCCATGCCTAAATTGTTGCGGGCGTCCGCCACAATGCGAAGGCTACTCAAGAATTCAAGGGTGAGACTAAGGTAAGTCTCTTCATGAGCATGGAAAAGGTTCCCAATGCCAAGGCCATTGAAGAACGCCTCGGTAGGGTACCTTATCTTAAGGATTTCCAACACCCTAGTGTCAACAAATTGAGTAGGTTCGTATTTCTTACCTAGAAGCTCGACGAAATTTTCGCGTTGGTCGTCGGATATGAAGATCACTTCTTGGAAGTTGTTGAGTTGTTCAATACCTCCCCTCATTATCACATTTCATGGCGTTGAAGAGGATGACCCCTTGCGCTTCTTTCCGATCGAATCAAACAATTTCTTGGCCTTTCCCTTGGAACTCATGTTGGTGATGGGGGTGATGTGGGTGTTTTTGAGGATATGAAGGGGATTTTGAGGATTGAAGAGAGTGTTAGGGTTTGATAGGATGAGGAAATGAGGGAGAAGGGGGGTGTTTATATAGAAGAAGAAGGGAATCCGAACGGATAGGGTTGGACTTGACCCGATTTTTCTTCGCGTGAACAGTACAATCCGAGCGGATTGCAGTCGGGACGGACGGATTCTTGATGGGGAAGACGGGCGTCTTCTGTAGAATCCGCACGGATTCTAGAACAGAGAAATCTGTTGGTTGAGAAGGTGGACAAGACGGCCGGATTTTGCATGGGACGGACGTCTTTATCAGGACGGACGGATTCCTGATAATCCGCACGGATTTTGGCGTAGATTAAAATCTTGCTTTTGGACGCCATACGGGACGGGCGTCCCGTGGAGAAGACGGACGGATTTGGTGGGACGGGCGGATTCTCTTGAATCCGCACGGATTCTTTAGCAGTTTCAGCTTTTTCTCTCCGTGGGCCCCGGACGGGCGGAATTGCTTGATCCGAGCGTCTCTCGCTTCTTTCTTTCTTTTTTTCTTTCTTCTTTCGTGAAATGATAAACCCCTTTTTACTGATTTTTCTCTTTTTTTCTTATCCTTTTCTGAAATTTGCTTAGGAAACATGTAAGATGACTCTCTCTCTCTTCTCTCTCATGCAAGGATTTAAATGCAAAAATATGTACAATATTATACAAAATAAAGGGTTCAAGAAATATCTTACAAACGGTGGTTTGAGGTAGGACTCCACCAAACTAGTTCAATTTGAAGGAATTCTTATCCATAGAGCTCAAGGCTCTCAATAGAAGATCAAAAGCTTGTGAACAAGCTCCAAATAAACATAAGTATGGGTTGCTCCACTTGAAGATGAAGTTTGGCCAAGGAAGTTTGTCATACATCCTTTCTTTCACCTTGTACTTGGCACTAGAGCTTTCCCGATGCTTCAAGTAAATACATCCATGATTCTTGTTAAGATTAAGCATGAAGTGTGGTTCATTTTCATCCGGGGACTTCCACTTACCCACTTCTTCTTCAATTTTGGTGATGATAGCATTTTGATTTTTCAATCCTCCCAAGGTGGAAGGAGAATTTTCATGACTTTGATGATCGGATACCATGGGAGTTGAGATTATGGGTGCCAAATCTTCACAAGTAGCCTCACGAGCAATTTTCTCCTTGAGCTTTTTCACCAAGTAACTCTTGTAAGACACTTTGGCTTTTTGAAGAAGATCTAACATATCCTCTTTAATGATCATTGGCTCCATGATAGGTGCCAAGTGGTCTTCATGAAGGATAAAGGAAGGACGTTCTTCTTCATGATAAGGTATCTCAAATGTTTCAAGGATAGGCTCCTCAAGCAAGGTAATATTGTGAATCCCTCCTCTAGGTTCATCATCATTGTTGCTATCTTTACGTAAATCATGAATGGGGGCTTCTTTTAGCTCTTTTTCCAGCACCTCAATGTTCACATCAAAGGACATACCCTCATACTCACAAAGGCTAAGAACATTTGGTTTGCTCAACCTCATGTCTTCCTCATCAAACACAACACTCTCATAGTCACAAGAGCTCAAGGAATTTGGCTCCTCCCACTTCTCATCTTCCATGTCAAAGGTCACTACCTCAAACTCGCATTTATGCTCAATACCCAAAGAATGGTGGTGGGTGATTGCTTGGAATTCTTTTAATTGGGCAATTTGAATCCCCAATTCCTTTCTTTGGATAGCGATGTTTTTAAGAACATCTTCTTCCTTTCGGCTCTCCTCTAGCATTTGTTTGAAGAAGTTTTGTTGGTCTCCCATCATTTGGAGGATCATGTTTTGAATGGGTTCATTTCTTTGTTGTGGGTGGGTGTGAAAGCGGTTGTATTGTGGCATTTGAAGTTCATTGTGAAATGGGTATTGGGTGGGTGGTTGTTGTTGATATTGGGTGTGGTAATTTTGGTGGGAAAAATTGGGGTAGTGGTTAGGATTTTCATTGTACGAATAATAAGGTAGGTTTGTGTTGACTTGCTCCTCAAACTCCCCATACCCATAGTCATACTCAAAAGATCCACCACAAACTCCATATGTCAAGTCTTGAGTCATCATCACTAAGATACGGAGATAACTACAAACATGGAAACTACACGAAAATGGTAAGAACAATCCTTGAGGAACAAGTTCCTCAAGGTGAAAGCACAATTAAAATAGACAAACAAGTAAGAACTTAATCACATAGCACCATCCCCGGCAACGGCGCCATTTTGATGGGTGATGTCGTCGGGTCACATCCAATCAAACACATTTATTATACTCAACAAACTACTAGTTAGCGGTAAGTCGAGGTCGATCCATGGGACGGTGTGCTTTGGGTTCTAAGTCTATCTATCTCAATTTATGCTAGTGTCACAATTTGGTTGAGTTTGTAGTTGTGTCTAGACTAATGCAAACAATAAGGTAAAACAAACAATAAAAGGAAGGATGTAAACAAATGATTAAAAGTGCTAGGATATCATGGGCTCATAGGGGATTCATGGTGTTGATCATACAAACATGTTTACAAGGTTGCAAGCAATTAATGTTGTGGAGGAACCGAGTTGGGTTATATCTTACGGTTCATAGGAAGAGTTGGGTCCGGAGCCGAATCGATTAGATTGTACAACACCTACAAGTCGACTTACTTTCCTCCTATTCAACTTCTATGCATGGTCTAACAAGACTCGAGTTGGTTTATATCTTACAAGTCAAGTTGAGTAGATAAGAGATGGTAAAAATGCAAGGATTCATAGGCTTAGCCTTTCATCAAACATAACATGTGCATAAAGTTGTCATCACAACAAGCAAGCAATTTAATCATGTGAACATATTAGATTAAGCATGAATCAATCCCATGTTGGTTTCCCTAATTACCCACTAATCCTAGCTAAGTAACTACTCACTCATCATCATGGGAAACATGTCATTAATGGTGTCAATCATCACAACAAGTATAAACATGATAGTAAGATGAGGAAATGAACAATAAAGATTAAAGAGTAAAGGAATTATACCAACTTTAAGGTGATCCAAATAATAAAGCAAGAATAATAGAAGAAACTTGATGATTGATGGAAGGTTGTCAATCTCCCAATAATAACCCAATAATCTTCAATTACCCAATAATAAACTTGAATAATAAACTTGAATAATAATTAAGGAGAGATTAATGTGTAATTTGTGGAAAGATTAAAGAGTAATCTATTCTAATCTACTCCTAATCTAATCTAAAGAAGGATTTTCTACCCTAAAACCAACATAAAGGGGCTCTCCCTTTGATTATTTACAAATGGGGTATTTATAGTAGAAATTAGGTGGATGCATTAGGGTTAACTAAGGGCTAAACTAGTAATTACACTTTTGAGATTTGAGCAGGGAGACTCCGGGATTGTCCGAGAGAAGGGCTTCTCTTATCGTTGCTAGAAGAATGAAAACGTCTTTGTGCTACAATCCGTGCGGATGGAAGGGACGGCCGGATTCTGGTAAGGGAATCCGAGCGGATTCAGGGGAATCCGGACGGATTCTAGTGGGGCAATCCGAGCGGATTAGAGAGCAGGACGCTCGGATTGTGGTGATGGGACGGGCGGATTCTTGACAATCCGCTCGGATTGTTCTTCAGCAATGGTTCTTCTTCGTTTCTTCCCTTTTTGCTCATTTCCATTTTATCCTTTCGAGATTGGTCTTTAGTCCTTGCTTCCTCTTCATACTAGTCCATCTATTATCGTCAAGTAGCTTCCAAATATGCATGAAAGACGGGAATTTCCGCCTTATTCTCTCCTTTTCTACAAAACATATGAAATGCGATAGAAAAGCAAATAGGAAGGTTTTGACGGATAAAATGGCCATGAAATGTTATAATAGTATGCAAAATAGGCTCAATTAGGGGACTAAATGTGCGCAAATAATGTTCACATCAGGGGCCTTGCCCACTTCTGTCCATCATTCTTGCTTAGGGTAAAGACCTCGGCTGGAGATGTGACCAGAGGGGTGAGACTACTGTACCGCTTCTGGTAGTATGGTCCCGAACTCCCCCCGGCGCCCGCCGAGTGCTGTTTTCTATTAGATCTCTCAGGCCGTGACCTATTCCCGTCATGGCGACCTTCATCTACGTTGTCCCGGCGGCTCTTCCTCTCTGGGTGCCCAGCTTCACTGTGGCCTACCTAGGTTTTGTGATAGTCATCCACCTTTACGGCTCGGTCGGCCATCTTTCTGGCGGAGTCTAAGTTGAGGTCTTCGCACTTGATCAGCTCGTTTTTGAACTCGCCTTTCGGGAGGCCTTTCATCAGCGCGAAGGCCGCCAGTTCGGTGTTCAGCTCACGGATCGTGAACCTTAGCGTCGAATCTTTTCACGTAGCTTCGGAGGGACTCGTCCTCCCCCTGTCGGATAGTTAGGAGATCTGATGTTTCCACGGCCCTTCTCTTGTTGCAAGCATACTAGGCTATGAAATTGTCTCTCAGGTCGGCATAACAGTATACCGTGCCATTAGGTAGCCCCTTGTACCAACTCTGAGCCATCCCATGGAGGGTCGTTGGTAAGACTCGGCACCACACCTCATCAGGCTGCTCCCATACCGACATTTACGACTCGAAAGCCTCGGCATGGTCGGTCGGGTCGCTATCCCCTCTTTATGATAAGGGCGGCAGCTTCACTTAGTCGGCACGGGTATCTCGAGGACATAGGTACCGAGGGGGTGTCGACCACGTGTCGAATGACACGCGGCGATCGCTCCTCGCAACATTAGTCGGCTTATATCCCTACGGCGGGAAGGGCTTCTTGTCCGACTTTGGTGAGTCGGACGTCTTTCATTCCTTCTGGTGGCCTCATTGTTGCGCGGCGACGCTGTCCTCCCGCGAGTGGGGAAGGACTCGGGTGTCCGCCACCGGCACCACGGGCTCGCCGGCGTTCTAGCACGCCCAGCTCCTTGTATCGCTCCGGACAAGTTGTTCGGGGTCACTCTATGGGCCCTGGTCACTGTGGATGCTGCCGTCCCCGTCGTCGTGACGGGGTAATCGGCGTACTACCCATCGAGGTCCGGGAATAGCTTTAATTTGGCCGCATCGACCACATGTCCCATGACAGTGACTTGGTCGGTAGGCGCGCGGTGTTTCGGCTCTTTCGGCATCCCGGGTGCCGTGTCGGTGATGGGCGGTGGGGGACGCCCGATCTCGTAATTACTTTAACGTGTCATCCTGGAAGAATGCAGTTCCTTCACTCACAGTTTCTTGTTGCTTTGACATCTTCTTAGCTCGCTGAATGTTTTTTTTTTTTTTTTTGGTAATGTAGGTGACTAGCTTTTAGTACGTGTCCCCACAGACGGCGCCAATTGTTCCGGGTGTAATTCCGGAGCAGGATTGTGACCACTTGAGCTTGTAGAACGATGTCGTTGCTCGTCTCTTCCTTTCACTCTTTCCTGTAAGGATGAACAAACTGAGGGCTCGGCTTGGGGCCTAGCGTACTCACTCCGATGCTCAAGTCAGTAAACTTAGAGAGATAAGTTGTATGTTTAACTTGGCAAAGTATATTGTAGAGAGATAAGGGAGTTTTATACCAGATTTTCTAGTTGTTTTCTCAATGAGAGATGTGGAGTATTTATAGACTTTCACCTTTTCTCACGTAGTGGCCAAGTGGCGTGCGAGGTGGAAAGATCTGTCTTACCCTCGGCCGAGGGACCCATGAGGCCGGCAGCTGGTTGACTCCATGCCGAGGGGACTGGATGCGAGTAAACGGATATGCCTCCGGCCGGCTAGTTCGAGCCGAGACCCAGTGATGAGCCGATGAGGCTTTGTCGGTTAGGCCGTTTTTCTTTTGACTTGTTGTCTTTTAGCTTTGACCTTGGTCAATATGTTGACTTGGTCAGCGGGTGCAGAATATGCCCCATCAATAATAATAATAATATTATTATTAAAAGAAGAAGAAGAAGAAGAAGAAGAAGAAGAAGATTAATAATAATAATAATAATAATAATAATAATAATAATAATAATAATAATAATAATAATAATAATAATAATAATAATAATAATAATAATAATAATAATAATAATAATAATAATAATAATAATTTGAATGATGAACCACAATTCACCATCAATCTAATTAGGTGAAATAATAGAGCACCGATTTGCTAGATTGATGTTTAAAGTCTAGTCGTTTATCATCCTAATTTGACCGATTAGGTAGCTATCACGAAGCACCAACAATACTAATTTAATTAATTAGATAAATAAAAATTGACATACCCTAATTTCATTTTTAACAAATAAATTAAATTTGATTGATTAATTAAATCTCAACAAATAATATTAGTAATTGATAACAAGTAAATAAATTTATTATTTGATAAATTAGAATCCATCTTGTAAGTTTTAAGTCATTTGAACAATTAAATTAAGTTTTAGGGAAAAATATTGATTAAAGAGTTCACTTGGTTCAGTTTTAGGTGAAAAGGGTACAAAATAGAACATTATGAAAAAAGTGTATGTGAAAGAATAAAGTTCGTATAAATTAGGTATTTATAATAGAAATATTAAAATTAACAATGTTATTAATAATATTATTATTAATTAATATTCATATTCATATTAATAATAATAATAGTAATAGTATTAACTATATTAATATGAATATTATTGATTTTAATAACCATATTATTCATAATAATAACAATAATGAGGATGATTAAGTAGTAGTAGTAGTAATAATAATAATAATAATAATAATAATAATAATAATAATAATAATAATAATAGTAAATAGTAATAGTAATAGTAATAGTAATAATAATAATAATAATAATAATAGTAATAATAATAATAATAATAATAGTAATAGTAATAATAATAATAAATTACTAGTAATAATAATAATAATAATAATAATAATAAAAAAAAAATATAATAATAATAAAAAAATAATAATAATAATAATACATATATAATATTAATAATATTAATAAAAACTATTAAGTTTAAGATTCGCAAAATTGAAATTGGCTGAATTTAGTGGAGTCGAATCGAATAGAGTGAGTTGAATCGAATGGAGCTAAGTCGAAAGTCGAATCGAATCGAGTGATTTGAGCCGAGAATAGAAATTTGAATCGAATCGAACTAAGTGAGCTAAACCGAATCGAATAGAGAAATGAAATTTGAATCGAAATGAGCTGAAAATAAGCCAGAAAGAACAGGGCCTAATACCCTAACTAGCATTTCATTTCAGGTAATATTATTTGGTTAAATAAGTTACTTGTCAAACACTTAATATAAAGGTAACTAAAATTTTGATTAAATAATTTACCTAAAATGCCTGACGAAACGGAGCTTAGAAAAATACAAAGGTGTCATAGGTATTATCTACTCTGTATCTAATAAACAATAGTTGATATGAAGGTCGCATTATCTGTCTAATTTATTTCAGGCAATCCAATGCCTTTAAACGAGTATATACGCGATGCTTTATATTATCATCTATGATCTACCTATCTATTAAATTATTTAATAATATAGTAGTATAGTATTTGTTGGTCATGTTACTATCACCTTTGTTTGCATATATAATAAACTTTATACCATTTCAAAGTTTGCACTGCACAACCTTGATTCTGATCAGATTAGTTTGACTGATTAAGTTAAAAATCTATCATTTCCAATTCATTTTTCAGTTAATCTCAATTTCAGTAATTTTAAGGATAATTTCAGATAATGACAATGCAAATAAATAAATCAACATTATTTCTATGTCTAGTGTTGATTCTATGCATAAGTGTAGATGCTCGAGTTTACAAGAGTATACTACCTGCAAAAGAAATCAGTGATATAAATAGGGTATTCGAGGAGCTCGGGTACGATGAATCCAAGCTTGAATACTATAGCAGAAGATCCTTGCAAGAGGACAGGTACGCACCTGGAGGTCCATCGGGCCAACATCACTAACAAGCTATGTTACTCCCACTCTCCTGTAATGGTATACCTGTTGGAGCCTCGGAGGAATAACAAACATATCTCAATGTATGCGGAATGTTTTGAAGTTTCAAAGATAAATCGTGAGCAAAGTAAAGCGTTGAAGTAACATATCTTGTTTTCCATTTTTTATGAGCCGTGGTGAACTAATTAATAGTTCACTTTCATGGACGTTTATGGGCTAATCTACACACAACACTTTGTCATTGTAAAAATATGGAAAGTGGATGTAGCTCGCGCGTCTGCACTCTTTGTATGCATGCATACAATCAGGGTTTTTTTTTAGTATCGTATGTATTTCTTTATTCACATAATGCTCCGTAATAGGGTTAATGTTTTTATCATTTTATGAATATAATTGTTTTTCTTTTGTGACGTTATATCAATACGGATTACGGAGTATAATTTTATCATTATTAAAACATTCTCCTACCCTCTAATATGAATATTCTATACTGGAACTGTCGGGGCATCGCTAGACCCTCCTTCCGCACTCATCTTTCCTACCTCATCAATGCCCATAACCCTACTATTGTGATCCTTTCTGAAACCAGAGTTAGAACTCCCAATTCTTTGGTCATCGTGCGCAAGCTCCCATTTGACTCCTTTGAGATCTTGGACCCTGTAGGGTTCACTGGTGGCATCATTATCATGTGGAATGCGGGAAAGGCAGCTATCACCCTCCTCAATAAAACTGATCAGCTGATTAATGTGGTGGTTCAGGTACCCCTCACCTCCTTTATTTTTTTACTCACTGCGGTTTATGCTAGTCCAAAGTTCAGATTTCGAAAGATTTTGTGGAACGACATCGCTAATATTTCTGTTAACCATGACCTACCTTGGGTTTGCTTAGGAGATTTCAACGAAGTTACCTGCAGTACCGAAAAAATTGGGGGACGGGGCATAAAACATAATAGAGCTAACCTTTTCAAGACTTCATTTGACTCCTGTAACCTCATTGATATTGGGTTTTCTGGACCTAAGTTCACGTGGACTAATAAGAGACGTATTAATCCCATCCTTGAGAGACTTGACCGTGTCTGGGTTAACCAATCTTGGCTGGATCTTTACCCAAATTCCCACAACTCCCACCTAACCCGCCTCTCCTCTGACCATTGTCCGATCATCCTCAAGACTTCCCTCCCCCAGCAACCTGTTACTAAGTCCTTTAAATTTGAGACTTTTTGGACTTGTGAACCTTCTTTTTACCCCCTGATTGCTCACACTTGGCCTTCCCTGACTGATTCCATTCCATCTAGACTCTCCAACCTCAGCCTAACAATAAGTGACTGGGCCAATGCGATTTTTGGCAATCTTCCCATTAGGAGAAAACGCCTCTCCTCCCGCCTCCTTGGTGTCCAACGCGAGCTTTGCCTCAATCCTAACTCCAACTTCCTTACCACCCTCAATGACACCCTCACCCATGAACTTAATTGCATTCTTGACTTAGAACATTTTTATTGGAGAGACCGTTCCCACACCAGTTGGCTCACTGACGGTGACCGTAACACTTCCTTCTTCCAAAAATCTGTCACCCTCCGCAGAAGCTTCAACCGCATCCTCTCCCTTACCAACAATGTTGGCCTTGAGATTACTGTTCATGATGCCTTGAACACCCATATTACTCAATATTTCATTGGTCTTTTCACTTCTGGCAAAGAGTCTGCTAGCCTCACCCCCACCACCTCTCTTCCCCCTTCTGGCCTCCCTTTCATCACCTCTTACTTGATCCCCTCCGACGATGA